>NC_073631.1:57105000-57315000 GCF_029407905.1 Bubalus kerabau
TACAAGTGCTTCAAGCAGCTCAGTGAATTACAGTTCATCACTTTGAAAGGTTTCCCACTATAAGACCACAGATATCAGATCTGGCAGTTAGGATCCAATTAACACTTTGGTCAGAATAATCAGATTGCATGTGTAAGACTTGTATAATTCGTTTATTGCTTCCATGCGTCTTCTGTCTGTAGGTAAATTTGTTGCTGTTATTTCAAAGCTTGGATTCAGTATTTCACTGATTCGGCAGTGCAGTGATGAACTCTCCTTGTTTCAGCAATTTAGATCACTTGTCCTGTAGATATTATAGCTTGAGAAATGGTTTGTTTCTGGTAGTTTTGTTTTGTGCTCTTACCATGTCATTATATGTCTAGAAAAAAATTGCTATGAATTTTTACTAAGCCTGTTTTATTTAGTGTATCAGAGACAGTTTTCCTAAACATGATCACTGAATTTTGCAGAAGAACCCTGTACACCATAAATGACATATGCAATGACATTTACATGTGTACTGTCATGCAAGACCATTTCCTGCTACACTGAATATAATACTATGACTGAATAAAAAAAAGTTCTGACTTAGTGATGTCAATTTTCTAGCAATGGTCAGTTATTTAGAAGAGGTCCTTTAGGGAAAGTCTAATAAGTAGAGAATGTTATTCTCACATTTGGTACTTTTGGCTTTGGTACTTTGATAGCTAGTTTAGTTACACTTTCAAACATTATGGCTAACTGGATAGAAATCTGGAAAGAATAATTTGACCCAAAGGATAATATGGTTTCCTTAAAAACAAAACAAAACTGGATATACAAATTCCACCACTGCGATTTTGAAACCACAATAGCCTGGTAAATTTTCATAAATAAAAATCTAATAACATTTCCTGAAATAGCATCGCATTCAATTCTCAATGAAGCTTATTTGTTATAAATTAGTTTCTTTATTCTCTTTTATATCATACCTAATACAGATTTAAGTTCCTAGATTCAGAACACATATCTCAAACCCAATTAAACATGGCACAGTACCATGAAAACATAGTTAAACAAATTCTACCTAGAAGATGTATTTAAAATTATTACTCTTTACAGATGAAATATAAGTGATAATACTGGACCTACTAATTGAAAAGATGTCTCTAGTTTGGTTTTACACAGTTATTTAGCAACCAGTGACAACAATACAACCAAGTACACACTGTTTATTTTCACAAGTGACCATTTTGTTTTTCAATCATTTACACCACACCAGAGGGTCAATCAGATAACACAAATACAAATATTTATTTTTATGAATGATGATAAAACAATACAACTGAAGATGTAGATAGCAACAAAAAGCCTGGGTGCCATGTCAGACTTTTAAACCAGAAAAACTCAAGTCGAATACTGAATCTCTCACTTGTTTGCTTCATCACTTTGGTCAAGTCATTTAATTTCTCTGAGACTATTCCTCTACCAGTAAAATTAGAGTAATAATAGGTATTTTACTTGGAAATTCTGATAACTAATTATAATAACACATGTAAATACCTAACACACAGTAACCACTCAAATGATCTTCCTCTCCATTTTACCCAGATAACTTTTTTCCTTCAAAGGACTTATACATAATAATTGTCCTCAGTTTACACAACCTGAATGTTAAGAGAGGCTATCTTTTCTGTAATCTCCACTCAGACTTAAAATCTAAAAACATTAAAATCGTCAGGGACCTCATAATCTGCACTGAATCCTGAGGGGTTTACATCAGAAAGTAAAAAAGTTTTTAAAAAAAGTTATTCATGGTGTGTGTTGCTGATACTAGTGCTCTGTGAACACTATTATGTACACATAACATACATTCTACTATTTATTCAAGGGGAATACTCTGGTACAAAATATATGACAAGCTAAACATTTTGATTTTGTTTGTTGTGCAGCAGGCAACTTTGTCTGAGAAGGTGTATCCTTGTCAAACCCAAGCCTGGCCTCAGAGTAGCTTAAGCCTGATAAGGGCCATTTTGCTGCAAGTTCTACTGGTACCTTTTATTTGGTTTCTAACTCTTGCTAATGAAGTTCCTCATGTCTTAGGTTTCATTCTTTTTTCTGGTTTAATCTGTAATAGTAAGTCAGGCTTTGCAGTATCTAGATATTAATCTTCCTTCAAATTTGGCCCTAATCACAATTATGTAACTTGAAGAATAAGCCTTCCTGAATTAATTCATCCAACCAGTGTCTGCTAACTTGCTATGGTAGAGGGGAAGGCACAATTATAGTTAAAAATGGCAAGCATCATGGTAGAAGAATGTACAGAAGAAATAAGACATGGATGTTAGCATGGTATAATGAAGAAAGGCTTCAAGAAGAGGTAATGTTTAAGTTGGGTTTTAATAAATGCGTAGAAATCAAGGATGTTGAAAGACTTCTCTAAGTAGAAGTTGAGCATGGGTGAAAGCAACAGAAAATCATTCCTTAGGATAGGAGAGTGGGACACGCATAGTATAGGTAGGTAGGAGCCAGATGGTCAGAGGTCCAGGTTACTAAGTGCAGAAGTTAAAAAATTCTTCTATAAGCATTGTACACGTAGAGAATTAGGAAACACGGGGCTCCTGAAGAGTTTAAGAAAACTAATAGGACCAACTTCAATTTTAGGAATATTCATAGAAAAATGCTAGTTAGAGGTTATCATGGACATTTAAGATCACTTTCATGGTATAGAGAGGAAAGGAGGAGATGAGAGATGTTAAGGATTTAAACACAGGGGACTTGATTAATTATAGAGAAACAAGGGATTTCCAGAAAAACATCTACTACTGCTTTACTGACTACACTAAAGCCTTTTACTATGTGGATTATAACAAACAGGAAAATTCTTAAAGAGATGGGAATACCAACTTACCTGTCTCCTGAGAAACCTGTATGCCAGTCAAAAAGCAACAGTTAGAACCCTACATGGAACAACTGGTTCAAAATTGGGAGAGGAGTACACCAAGGCTGTATATTGTCACCCTGTTTATTTAATGTCTATGAAGATTACATCATAAGAAATACCAAGCTGGATGAATCACAAGCTGGAGTCAAGACTGCCAGGAGAAATACTAACAATCTCATATATGCAGATGATAAACACTCCAGTGCAGAAAATGAAGAGGAACTAAAGAGCCTCTTGATGAGGGTGAAAGAGGACAGAGAATAAGTGGCTATTATGGCATCCGTTCCCATCACTTCATGACAAATAGAAGGGGAAAAAGTGGAAACGGTGACAGACTTTATTTCTTTGGGCTCCAAAATTAGAGGACAGTGACTGCAGTCATGAAATTAAAAAATGTTTGCTCCTTGGAAGAAAAGCTATGACAAACCTAGACAGCATATTAAAAGGCAGAGACATCACTTTGCCTACAAATGTGCATGCATGAGTGCTAAGTAGCTTCAGTTTTGTCCGACTCCTTGCAATGCCTGCCAGTCTCCTCTGTCCATGGGATTCTCTAGGCAGGAATACTGGAGTGGGTTGCCATGCTCTCCTCCAGGGGATCTTCCCAACCCAGGGATCCGACTCGCATCCCAGGACAGGAACGCCTGGCGTACTGCAGTAGATGCAGTTGCAAAGAGTGGGACACAGCATAGAGACTGAACAATAAATGAAGAAGCTGTGAAAGAAGAGGAGTGATCTAGACGACTCCAAGGTATCAGAGCAGGTGATGGTTTCATTGATTAAGGCAGAGAATGCATGAGTGCATGCTTGGTCACTGAGTCTGTCAGACTCTTTGTAACCCCATGTATTATACCCTCCAGGCTCCTCTGCCCACCGAATTTTTCATACGAGAATATTGGAGTGGGTTTGGAGGAGGCCATTTCCTCCTCCAGGGGATCTTTCTGATCCAGGGATTGAACCTGTGTCTCCAGCATTGGCAGGCAGATTCTTTACCACTGAGCTACCTGAGAAGCCCAAGGTAGAGAGTACAGGAAAATAATTAGTTTTGAGAGGAAAGAAAGGCAACACGTGCAATGTTGGGCAGGCTGACTTTAAGGGCCCTGTGATATCTAGGTTGTTAAATGAGTAATGGCCTCTGATTTGGGAGTTATTAGCATATCAACATACTTGAAATAATAGTGTAGATGCAGTTACTTATGAATCTGTATGGGTGAGTTGACTGAGGAGAGCAGAGAGCTGAGGATAGAATTTTGGGGGGTTCATTTCCTAAATAAATATTTATCGCACATCCTTAATATGAAAGTTCTTGTGCTTGGTACTGAGGAAATGATAGTGAAGCTGTAAAAAACTGACCTTGTACCTTTCCTCCTCTCCCTAACTTTCTTATTTCCTTTATCCCTCTCTTCTTCTCTTCCTTCCATCAACATAATTATTACTCAGTTGATGTATGTCAGACCCATACTGAAAGTGTTAATTGCTCAGTCATGTCTGACTCTTTGAGACCCCATGGACTGTAGCCCACCAGGCTCCTCTAGTCCATGGAATTCTCCAGGCAAGAATACTGGAGTGGGTAGCCATTCCCTTCTCCAGGGGATCTTCCTGACCCAGGGATCAAACCCAGGTCTCCCAAACTGGAGGCACATTCTTTACCGTCTGAGGGGAAGGCAGATGTTTCCTTTCGTTCGAGGAAGCCTAAAGCCATACTAGAAGCTGATATTAACACTACAGGAACAAAAACATAACAAGGTTCCTGTCCTTGATATGTTAATATTCTAATGGAGGAGAAATAAATTAAACCAGTAAACTGGTGAAATATATAAAATAGTTACAAAGTTTGATACATTCTAGAATGAAATAAAAAAGGTGTTAAACAAAAACATAGTTCAGTACAGTCGCTCAGTCATGTCCAACTCTTTGTGACCCTGTGAACCGTAGTATACCAGGCCTCCCTGTCCATCACCAACTCCTGGAGTCCACCCAAACCCACGTCCATTGTTTCAGTGATGCCATCCAACCATCTCATCCTCTGTCGTCCCCTTCTCCTCCTGCCGTCAAACTTTCCCAGCATCAGGGTCTTTTCAAATGAGTCAGCTCTCTGCATCAGGTGGCCAAAGTATTGGAGTTTCAGCTTCAACATCAGCCCTTCCTATGAACACCCAGGACTGATCTCCTTTAGGATGGACTGGTTGGATTTCCTTGCAGTCCAAGGGACTCTCAAGAGTCTTCCCCAACACCACAGTTCAAAAGCATCAATTCTTCAGCACTCAGCTTTCTTTATAGTCCAACTCTCACATCCATACATGACTACTGGAAAAACCATAGCCTTGACTAGACGGACCTTTGTTGGCAAAGTAATGTCTCTGCTAGCTGTCTAGGTTGGTCATAACTTTCCTTCCAAGGAGCAAGTGTCTTTTAATTTCATGGCTGCAATCACCATCCACAGTGATTTTGGAACCCAGAAAAATAAAGTCAGCCACTGTTTCCCCATCTATTTGTCATGAAGTGATGGGACCAGATGCCATGATCTTAGTTTTCTGAATGTTGAGCTTTAAGCCCACTTTTTCACTCTCTTCTTTCACTTTCATCAATAGGCTCTTTAGTTCTTCTTCACTTTCTGCCATAAGGGTGGTGTCAACTGTATATCTGAGGTTATTGATATTTCTCCCAGCAATCTTGATTCCAGCTTGTGCTTCTTGCAGCTGAGCGTTTCTCATGATGTACTCTGCATAGAAGTTAAATAAGCAGGGTGACAATATACAGCCTTGACGTACTCCTTTTCCTATTTGGAACCAGTCTGTTGTTCCAAGTCCAGTTCTAACTGTTGCTTCTTGACCTGTATACAGGTTTCTCAAGAGGCAGGTCAGGTGGTCTGGTATTCCCTTCTCTTTCAGAATTTTCCACAGTTTATTGTGATCCACACAGTCAAAGGCTTTGGCATAGTCAATAAAGCAGAAATAGATGTTTTTCTGGAATTCTCTTGCTTTTTCAATGATCCAGGGGATGTTGGCAATTTGATCTCTGGTTCCTCTGCCTTTTCTAAAACCAGCTTGAACATCTGGAAGTTCACGGTTCACACAGTAAGGTAGATCATTTCAGACAGCAGGGTTACAGAACACCTTTCTGAGAGTTACCATTTAAGCTAAGACTTGAAGGATGAGAAAAAGGTGCATATTAAATAGGATCAAAGAGGATTCAAACTAATGGCAAAAAAGCTCACACTAAAACGAATTTGACCTGGAGCAGGGGATGAGGTGAAGATGAAGAGCAAGAGCCAGATACAGTCCTTGTTTACATCCTAATAGAAGACATAGGCAGCAAATCACTAATCATGCAACTAATTTCTTACATGACAATCATAGAAAGTAATATAAAAGGGAAAGCAAAAAAGAGATGAGAACTGTTGTTTGAGGATACAGAGAAGAATCATCACCTAGGAAGGATATTGAGAATACCTGGCATATAAAGTCTCATTGAAAACCAGCAGAATGGTATAAAACCCGAGAAAGAGCATTTTAAGAAAGAAATCGTTATCAACAAAGTCAGATGAAATGAAGAGTTTAAGATAAGGATGAGATAATTTTTTGTGTCTTGGTCATTATGAAGGTTACTGAAATGCGTTAAAATAACCTCAGGTGAAGGTCGGTCAGAAGTCAAATTATAGAATGATGAGGAGTAAAGGGAAGTAATACATTGGACATAACAGAATGAACTGCCAAACCAGAAGAGTGCATGGATTTCAGAGAATTTTAATGTTTTAAGACAGTCTGGGATATGATTCTTCTCTGAGGTAAGTAAACTTAGTAGTGAGAGAAGTATTGCAGGAACATGAGGAAAAGCAGACTAAAGTGCTTTAGTAGGTAGAAGGATGCAACACCTGAACAACAGACAGTCAATCCATCAAGGAAAGGCAATCTATAGTAAAAGAAAATATTTGCAAACCACACACCTGATAGGGGTTAATGTCCAAAATGGGGGTCCCCAGGTGGCGCACTGGTAAAGTATCTGCCTGCCAATGCAGGAGACACAAGAGACTCTGGTTCGACCCCTGGGTAGGGAAGATCCCCTGGAGAAGGAAATGGCGACCCTCTCCAATATTCTTGCCTGGCAACTTCCATGGAAAGAGGAGCCTGGCGGGCTATAGTCCATGGCATCGCAAAGAGTCGGACACAACTGAGTGACTAAGCATGCAATGTCCAAAATATAAAAAAAAAAACTCATGAAACTTAATAGCAAAAAAATAACAAAAATAACCCAATTTAAAATGGGCAAAGTGCCTGAATAAACATTTTTCCACAGGACATACACAAATGGCCAATAGGCACATGAAAAGGTACTCAACTTTACTAACCACCAGGGAAATAAAAAATGCAACTCAAAACCACAATGAGATATTGCCTCACTCTGTTAGGACGTCGACTATTAAAAAAAAGACGAGATAAATGCTGGTGTAGATGTGCAGAAGAGAGATATCTTGTACATTGCTGGTGGAAGTGTAAACTGGCACAGCCACTATGGAAAACAGTATGGAGGATCCTCAAGGAGTTATAGTTAACAATGAATTGTTTTACAGTTGTAAAATGTCCCAGCAATCCCATTTCTGGGTATTTATCCAAAGGAAATTAAATAACCATCTTGAGATATCTGTCCTACCAAATCCCTGAATTATTATTCACAATAGTCAAAGTATAGAGACAACATAAGTGTCTGTCAACAGACAAATTGATACAGAAGATGTGGCAAATACCTACAATAGAATATTATTCGGCCTTAAAGAGAAGGAAATCCTGTCATGTGCCACAAGGTGGGTGAACCCGAAGGACGATACGCTAAGTGAAATAAGCCAGAGAAAGACTAATACTTCATGGTATTACTTATATGTGGAATCTTAAAAAAAGAAAGAAAGAAAAGTCAAACTCATATAACGAAGAATAAAAAAAATGATTGCCAGGTTTGGAGAGGTGGGGGAAATAAGAGGTTTATAAAAGGATACAAACTTTCCATTAAGGGATGAATACATCTGAGGAGCTGAATTCTAACATGCTGACCACTGATGACAGCACTGTACTATATACTGAAATTAGATAAGAGAGTAGAACTTAAATGTAACAAAAATAAATAAGTAAAACGGTAAATATGTGAGGTGACTAATTGTTAGTTAACGTAATGGGGTAATACTTTCCCAATGTATACACATAGTAATTTTGCATACTTTAAATATTATACAATTTTATCTCTCAATTTTACCTCAGTAAAGCTGAGAAAGACAAAACAACAACCACAAAAACCAGTAAGGTAGACTATTCCTACATATATCACTTGAGTTTGTTGTTGACGGTGATCTTTTCTTCCATGATTTCTTCTTACTGAAGGTTGTATGTGTATATGAGACCCTTGACACCTCATACCATGCTGTTTTGGTTTACTCGCTAAGTCCTGTCATACTCTTTTTCTACCTAATGAACTGCAGCCCACCAGGCTCCTCTGTTCATGGTATTTTCCAGGCAAGAGTATTGAAATGGGTTGCCATTTCCTTCTTCAACCTCATACTACACATTAGGACAAATTCTAATAGATCAAATAATTAAATGTAAGAAATGAAACCAGAAAAATTCTGGACAAAATACACAGAATAATTGTCCTATAATCTTGGAAGAATAAAGTCTACAAACTATGGCACCAAACCAAGAAGCCATAAAAGAAAGTACCAGTAAATTCAACTGCATTTAAAAAATCTGCATAGTAAAAACCAAAATCAAAGTTCAAGGTAAATGATAAATTAGAGATGATAATTGCATTTTGAATTTCCCTAATATGTGAAAACACTTATAGATCAACAAGAAAAAGACCAACAATCCAATAGAAAAAAATAATAAGCAAAGTACGAAATAGTTTACAGAAAAATGCTTCTTTCACATATGAATATATTCAACATAACTCAAAAGAAAGCTAATTAAAGATATTCTGAGAAGCCCATCAGATTGGGAAAGTACTGATTGTTAAATAACACCGTGCTGGTAAAGTTGTAGAAAGTAGACACTAGTTAATGAAAATATAAAATGACAACATATCTACAGATAGCGTTTGGGTGAAAGCGTGGCTCAGTGGTAAAGAATCTGTCTGCCAATGCAGGAGACACAGGAGATGTATGGGTTCAATCCCTAGGTCAGGAAGATCCCCTGGAGGAGGAAATGCCAACCCTCTCTAGTATTTTTTCCTGTAAAGTAAAGAGGAGCATGGTGGGCTACATTCTATGGGTGGCAAAGAAAGAGCTGGATACAACTGAGTGAATAACAAACATATCAATCAAAAAAATTTTTTTAATTAAAAAGCAGTTATATGTGGCTTCCATGAAGGTCCAGTGGTTAAGAATCCACCTTGCAACGTAAGGTACACTGGTTCTGTCCCTAGTCTGGGAAGATCTCACATGCTACCCATGCCCTGGGGCAACTGAGCCCATGTGCTACAACTAATGAGCCCCTGCCCTTGAGCCCATGAGCCACAACTACTGAGCCCACGCACCACAACAGCTGAACCCATGCACCTTAGAGCCCATGCTCCACAAGAATAAAAGTCACCACAATGAGAAGCCTGTGTAACAATGAAGGCCCAGCACAGTCAAAATTAAATAAACAAATAAAGTTGTTATAGTGAACATTAAAGCAATAAATAACTTAAGTTTTTTAAAAGAAATATGTCCCAAGAGTCAAAGAGTCAATCAAATGCAAAACACATTGGTAAATACTTCCCACTACTTTGCAATTATTATAAAAAATTATCTGAGCAAAACCACTGGCATAATCATACAAAGTAACTTAGTAGAGACCCTCATGCCACAGTGGCACTTAAAAGATAGGGTCAGGCTAATGAGACTTTCCAATGGAATATATTTTAAAACTGTTCCAATACAGTATTAATAAGCAAGGATTCTAATTTGAAATAAACAGGTAAGAGAAAAATTAGATTAAAAGTATCAGATCGCTTCCGGAACACCATGGGAATATAATTTATATCTGTAAGGTACATTGTTTACTTATGGATATTAATGGCTTGATAAATGCTATTGTCTCATACAGCTAACAAAACCTGGAAGAGATAGACAATTACTAATCCCTTGGTGATAGAAATATAAAAAGTGCCAAACTCTGTATCAAGCCACTTTTAAGTTTCTAGGGAGCCAGGCTTCTTGACTTTCCATTTCCCTCAAAAGACTACATCTTTGACACTCTTAACCTTCTGAACACTAATCTGAATCTATTAATCAGGGATTTTTTCAAACTTTTATGGAACGTCTTTTATTCACTCACTCAGTCTCTGAGAGAGGACAATATTGTTTTGCTGTCTTGTACTTCACAAAGCTTCTAAACCTACAGACTTGTCAGTCCCTAACCTCTGAATCCTAGACAGAGATGTCTAGTATGTATTAGAACAGTCGGAATATATGAAAGGTAAGAATACTAGAATACTAGCAATTCTTCCCATTAAGGAAGCGACAGTTCCAGATCCCATCCTTCCAATCTACAGATCTGGATCAAATGCAGGGTATCAAACCCTCAGTTCCTAAGAAGCCTAGGTCCCTCTTTCCATTTTTGTCTCGTGAAACTAAGAGGAAAGAAACATGCTGGTATTAAATATATCCAGCCTCACATCTAGGAATTTCTAAACCTTATGTTATAGCTGTTTTTTTAATATAATTAACTTTCATATAGACACCCTAAAAAAGTAGCAATGAAAAAGTTTTTCATAGTGAATCTAAATTGCTTTTTATTATTATTCTATTTTCAACCCTCTTCCACTCTACTCTACACCCTCTTGCCTCACTGTCCCAGCTCCTCCCTCTCCCACTTTCTAAACTATCTTTTTTCTGTCCACCGTTACCAGTGAAGGAAGCATTATTTGTTCAAACTGAGACAATATGGCTATCATACCTTGAATCAAAATCTCTAAGGATGCAAATGTCATAGTTTGGTTACTAGGTAGGTGTTGCCAGTAAAGATCGTTCTCTATGGACAATAAAAGGAATTGCAATTATAACTAAATTCCAGCTTGGGTGGGTGCAGGGAGAGAAAAACTTCCCAGAGGCCTTTGAAGTAATGAAAAAGTATTCAAAATGGCGCTAGGTCCCATGAATTTAGACAAGTATATCATGCTTTAGGTTACTTCTTCCTAAGGAAGAAGTACTACTTCTTCTAAGGAAGACTAGACCATTATGTTTAGCACTGTGTACTAAGGGCTTAGTGTGGTATTTAACACAAAATAGATATAAACAAAAGTGATTCTGAAAAATTAATTAATGAAGGGCTATTCCACACACCAGCGATGGCTCCTCTGAGTGGCGTTGTAGGAGGTGGTGACTAGAAAATAGGAAAACAGAGGTGTTTCCAAGGGCATCAAAAATATAACATAATGCTTTCCCTATGGTCTTTTCAACATACTAGCCCCTTATATACTAAATTGAAAATGAGTACAGTTGGGATTTGATTAGAATTTTGAAAATGCTCACGTGAGTGTCTCAGTATACATTCCTGTTTCCAAATAAGGAACAAACTAACAACTAAAAAGAATCAGAACAAATTTTATTTCATATGTCCCCAATAAAGAAAACAGAGTGTGGCATATATGTTTCTTTTGGTATATTCATAAAGAAGCATCATAAAACAAGATAACTCCACTGACTTCTTGATTACTTTTGAAAGACTCACTATAGATATGCAAAGACACCAGGTGACAGCCATATTTCTTATATTTTAGCCACAGAATTTTATACATTTTGTTTCAAATTCTTTTTCTTTACAGGAAGTTCAACATTGTAAAAGAAATAATAATATAAGCAAAAACTAATAACGCTGTTACTGGGCATATTTCATTTTTAATCAATTATTTCATATTGGGAAACCTCTGATTTTTATATTTATTGCTTTGTTCTTCAGAATGAAGTAACTACTAAGCCATTTTTTGAAAGTAATCTGTTTAAATTTCTGTCTCTCTACTGACATAGTGAGGTGAAAAATATTCACTTAGGTAAGCAGAGTCCCTAGCATGTTGCTGGTAAAAGGTAGACCTCAGTAACTATTTACTGACTAAACTGTAAATAAATGTAGGAAAAGTTTACAAAAGTAACCTTTCTTTAAAAATTGTTTAACATGATATACATAATGTATGATCCATACTGAAATTTAAATATTAAAATAGAAAAATCACCTATAATTCCATTATCTCTACTATCAAAATTGGTGTATTTTTTGTATTTTTAAACCTCTTTTAACAAGAAATTTATTTTATTTTGTTTAGAAAAGTAATATGCCATGATTAACATTTATTTTAAAACTATTAAAAAACAAAAGGAATTAAAAAATTATAGTGTTACCATTCAAACCCCATTCCTTATATAGACATAGACAGTGTTTGCTTTGTACGGTCTGGATATGCAAGAATTTCTGTTGCAACTATTTAACTAAATAACATAAGTCCCCAAGCACCACAGTTAAGATTCAATCACCAAGCATATTGGGCTTCCCTAGTGGCTAGCTGGGAAAGAATCCGCTTGCAATGCAGGGGATCTCGGCTCAATCCCTTGGTTGGGAAGATCCCCTGGAAAAGGGAATGACTACCCACCCCAGTATTTGGCCTGGAGAATTCCAGGGACAGTATAGTCCAAGGGTCGCAAAAAGTCAGACACGACTGAACAACTTTCATTCACCAAGCATATTACCTATGAAGAACTGCATAAAGTATACACTTTGCTGCTAGATCTTCAGTCCATAAATCACTATGTAAGTAATAGGTATTTATCACAATCCATAGCAGAAGGTTCAGATAATCAACACCCAGAGTTAATCCACAACCTGGGCCTAGAAAGTGTGAGATAATAAACACACACTTTCTTAATTTGCTGTTTGTGGGAACTTGTTGGCAGCACTATTAAAGTAATATACTAGGATAAAACTCTGATTCAAAGATTTTATTTTTTTTCAGTTCTCTGTGGATATAGCAAAATTGTCTTCAAGCAGCATCTGCTATTACAGAGGAAGAAATATCTGAAGTCAGTTCACTTCACCCACCTAATTTGAGGAAACTTTTTCTCCGCATCTGGGTAATTATAAAATTATTTCCTTTGTGCTTCTATTACAAGAAATTTGCCAATATCAAGCTATATACTTCTCTCCCTCTTTCCTTCTCTCTATCCTTATTTCTTCTATTCATTTTTAAGAATGATTTCTTGAATTTCATGTTGGATTACTATTTCTATTTCAAATATTCTGATCTGCCATTCAAGAAATCCTTGTATTCAGGCACTTGCATTGTTTTTAGGTCCAAACTCTGTTCTGCCATATCTATGGTTGTCTCACATTTTAAAATCCTTTATACATTTCCTTTATACTGTGGAGAATAAAAATCTCTCCTCCATCTTAGGAATTTACCTGCAGTGTCAGCAAGACTTTCAACTACAAAGTCTCTCTCTTTTTTAAATTCTTAAATTGAATTTTGATGTTTCAGCAATCTTTATACCACCATGTTTTCATCCCACTGCCTTTGAACGTATACCATTTCCTTCTTATCTCAATCTGCTCTGTCTTATCAGTTCAGTTCAGTCAGTCCCTTAGTCATGTCCGACTGTTTGTGACCCCAAGGACTGCAGCATGCCAGGCCTCCAGTCCATCACCAACTCCCGGAGTTTATGCAAACTCATGTCCATTGAGTCAGTGATGCCATCCAACCATCTCATCCTCTGTTGTCCCCTTCTCCTGCCTTCAATCTTTGCCAGTATCAGGGTCTTTTCAAATGAGTCAGTTCCTCGCATCAGGTGGCCAAAGTATTGGAGTTTCAGCTTCAGCATCAGTCCTTCCAATGAATATTCAGGTCTGATTTCCTTTAGGATGGACTGGTTGGATCTCCTTGCTGTCCAAGGGACTCTCAAGAGAATTCTCCAACACCACAGTTCAAAAACATCAATTCGTTGGAGCTCAGCTTTCTTTATAGTTCAACTCTCACATCCATACATGACTACTGGAAAAACCATGGCTTGTACTAGAGGGACTATTGTTGGTAAAGTAATGTCTCTGCTTTCTAATATGCTGTTTAGGTTGGTCATAACTTTTGTTCCAAAGAGCAAGCATCTTTTAATTTCATGGCTGCAGTCAGCATCTTCAGTGAATTTGGAGCCCCCCCAAAATAAAGTCTGTTTCCATTGTTCCCACGTCTAGTTGCCATGAAGTGATGGGACCAGATGCCATGAACTTAGCTTTCTGAATGTTGGGTTTTAAGCCAATTTTTTCACTCTCCTCTTTCACTTCCATCAAGAGGTTCTTTAGTTCTTTGCTTTCTACCATAAGGGTAGTATCATCTGCATATCTGAGGTTATTGATATTTCTCCTGGAAATCTTGATTCCAATCAGTGCTTCATCCAGTCCAGCATTTCTCATGATGTACTCTGCATATAAGTTAAATAAGCAGGGTGACAATATACAGCCTTGACCTACTCCTTTTCTTATTTGGAACCAGTCTGTTGTTCTATGTCCAGTTCTAACTGTTGCTTACTGACCTGCATACAGATTTCTCAGGAGGCAGGTCGGGTGGTCTGGTATTCCCATCTCTAGGAATTTTCCAGATTTTATTGTGATCCACACAGTCAGAGGCTTTGGCATAGCCAATAAAGCAGAAGTAGATGTTTTTCTGGAACTCTCTTGCTTTTTCCATGATCCAGAGGATGTTGGCAATTTGATCTCTAGTTCCTCTGTCTTTGTAAATCCAGCATGAACATCTGAAAATTCACAGTTCACCTACTGGTAAAGCCTGGCTTGGAGAATTTTGAGCATTACTTTGCTAGAGTGTGAGATAAGTGCAATTGCGTGGTAGTTTGAGCATTCTTTGGCATTACCTTTCTTTGGGACTGGAATGAAAACTGACCTTTTCCGGTCCTGTGGCCACTGCTGAGTTTTCCAAATTTGCTGACATACTGAGTGCAGCACTTTCACAGCATCATCTTTTAGGATTTGAAATAGCTCAATTGGAATTCCATCACCTCCACTAGCTTTGTTCATAGTGATGCTTTCTAAGGCCCACTTGACTTTGTGTTCCAGGATGCCTGGCTCTAGGTGAGAGATCACACCATCGTGATTATCTGGGTCATGAATATCTTTTTTTGTATAGCTCTTCTGTGTATTCTAGCCACGTCTCCTTAATATCTTCTGTTAGGTCCATATGATTTCTGTCCTTTATTGTACCTATCTTTGCATGGAAAGTTCCCTTGGTATCTTTAATTTTCTTGAAGAGATCTCTAGTCTTTCCCATTCTATTATTTTCCTCTATTTCTTTGCACTAATCACTGAGGAAGGCTTTCTTATCTCTCCTTGCTATTCTTTGGAACTCTGCATTCAAATGGGTATATCTTCCCTTTTCTCCTTTGCCTTTCACTTCTTTTCTTTTCATAGCTATTTGTAAGGCCTCCTCAGACAACCATTTTGCCTTTTTGTTCTTTTTCTTGAAGATGGTCTTGATCCCTGCCTCTGTACAATGTCCAGAACCTCTGACCATAGTTCTTCAGGCACTCTATCAGATCTAATCCTTTGAATCTATTTGTTACTTCCACTGTATAATCCAAAGGGATTTGATTTAGGTCCTACCTGAATGGTCTAGTGGTTTTCCCTACTTTCTTCAATTTAATCCTGAATTTGGCAATAAGGAGTTCATGCTCTCAGCCACATCAATTCCCTGTCTTGTTTTTTGCTTATTGTATAGAGCTTCTCCATCTTTGACTGCAAAGAACATAATCAATCTGATTTCAGTACTGAACATCTGGTGATGTTCATGTGTAGAGTCTGATCTTATAGTTCTCTATGTTTTATAAAACCATATTTTCTTGAATCTTATCGAAGATGCCTAACATGGATTTCTTTCGAATGATGTAGTAAAGCCTGAATACATTCCTCTTCCCCACTAGTAGAAAGGACTTCTTTTCTTTTATTCTACATTTTTCTGCCTCCTTACTCTTAAGTGGTGATTATTTAGCCTTTCACTTGTCAACAGTTAGGTTGCTGGATTGATTGCAGTTTACCAGAGTCTCTCTCCACAACAGATAAGACTGAATCTTCTTCTCAGTTTTGCCCCATGGCTTTATAAAATAAACAGACACTAACCTGATTTTCAGTGGGCTTCCACCTAGTGTAGCTTTCTAGATCAAGATAGAATTCTTACTCCTTTCCTCTCAGATATGTTATTATTATAATAGAGCATCAGTGTTAGAAGGTGGGCTCTAGAGTCAGCCACACTGGATGAATATCCCAAGTCTCACCTGCACTAATGTGGCCAAGCCATTTAAATTCTCTCTGCTTCAGATTCCTTGTAAGTCAAATGTAGACACTACTATAAAAATCTCATTAATTATCAGCATTAAATGAGACAATACAAATGAAGGGCTTAGTACAGCACTTGACATTCTGTAAGTACTCAGTATTAGTTTTCCTCCAATTTGATTATTATGGGTACAGAAAACCCATTCCCTCTATGTACACTGTTACCAAGGCTCAGTGTTCCACTCCCATCTCCATGGCTTTCTAGACTACAACGCACTATGTCACTACAGGCTCCCTCTCTACAACATCTGGCTCATTTTCCCAACCACACTGCAGGTTCTGACTCTATGGACAAAGAAATGATGAAGAGAAGGCAGATGGCTTCAAATACTAATTATATGAAATTAGTGAGATAAATCAGTTTTCTGATTACTACCGGCCTCATGCTTCAGAATAAGAGGACAGACAGAGGCAAAAGGGTAGTGCAGGTATGCTCCAGTTTCACAAAATGTTTAAAGTTTTCATTGGTCTTGAGAATGGTGGAAATGTCTTGAAAACTCTAGGTCTAGTTTGACCGTGACCTTTAGCAACTTATCTTATGACCCATAAAGTACATATATCTACCTTTTCTGAGTTCAAGTTCTGAAAATAAAGCTGCCAGTTGTACATATACAGTTAAGGCCTCCCCCAACCTCAATCCCTAATCCTGAGCCTGAAAAGCTGCTTCTCTTGCTGTGGATTCTGTCTCATTGAATGGGCACCATTATCTTTTCCACTCAGCCAAGTTCAATACCCTGAGGTAATTTTTGATTCTCCTTCCTCCTCAATTCTACTTTCAATTAGTCAGTAACCATCACCACATCATTCCTACAATGCTTCTCCAGTCCAACTCCCTCTTGGCCATTCACACTCCCTGACGTCTGAATTCCACACTTCACCATTTTTCATTTGGACTATGGTTACAATCTTTGAAGGGGTCTTCAGTCTTTAATGTCTTCCTTCTCCAATCAATGCTACTTATTGTTACCAAAATTATCTACCCAAAATACAAATCTCATCAAATCACCACCCTTGTCAAAAGGCTTCCCAATCCAAAAGAAAACAGTTTATTTTCCTTACTTGAAATTCAAGGTCTAGAGAAATCTAACCTCCACTCCTTTGCAGGTCCATCTCCTCAGAGATCTCATCACAGCATGCATCAACATCGGTGGGCCAGCCTTTCAGCACATGAGGCACTTCTGTTTTCCCACCAGTTTAACTTTTTCATCTTGCTCAGCCTGGAGTGCACTGTGCTGGCAAACACCGAAGTCTACCCAAAGCTTCCCCATTATTCAACGCTCAGTATGGGGGCCGCCTCTGTGAAATAATCCCCAGATGCTTGGATTAGCAATAGTTTCTTTGCTAACCTTCACTTTAATTTGCTTATTCTATTATATATATCCCATTCTACTTTTTATTATGACTGTTTCACATAAACCTGACTAGAGAAATGACTTTGCTTCATTTACTCTGATCTTCCACAAGCCAGTAAAATGCTTTTTGCACATAGTAGCTGTACAGAAAAAAAAAAAAATCCTGAAGTAATCAGGGTTAAAACCTTTAATATATGAATCTGCTTTATTATAATATTATATTAAAATATGCACAAAATCCTTACATTTCATTTAGAAATGAAAATGAATATGATGACAATTTTCCCTTTTGGCATCCTCCAGTATTTTGGAGTAACTTAATCTGTTGTGAATATATAACAGCAAGATAAAATATATAAATGTGAGTTTCTGGGGGCACAGATTAGTCTCCTGCAAAGAAATTACATTCAATTGAACCCTGTGTTCTTGGCAAGTTACAACCTTGAGTTAAATCACATTGTGGGTTTGTTAATATTATTTGTATAGCATTTAAAATTTAACAAGCATCTTCACATTTCTTACATCATGTTACTTGTTAGATGCCATGTGTGTGTGCTCAGTCACTTCAGTCATGTCCAACACTGCAACCCTATGGATTGTAGCCCACCTGGCTCCTCCATCCATGGGATTCTCCAGGCAAGAATACTGGAGTGAGTTGCCATGCCCTCCTCTAGGAGCTGTTCCTGACCCAAGGATTGAACCCACTTCTCTTATGTCTCTTGCATTGGCAGACAGGTTCTTTACCATTAGCACCACCTGGAAGCCCTGTTAGATGTCATACTTCCTCTTAAAATTAAATTAAAAGATGCTTGTTCCTTGGAAGAAAAGCTATGATAAACTAGACAGCACATTAAAAAGCAGAAGCATCACTTTGTTGACAAAGGTCTGTACAGTCAAAGCTATGGTTTTTCCAGTAGTCATGTATGGATGTCAAAGTTGGACTATAAAGAAAGCTGAGTGCTGAAGAATTGATGCTTTTGAACTGTGGTGTTGGAAAAGACCCTTGAGAGTCCCTTGGACTGCAAGGAGATCAAACAAGTCCATCCTAAAGGAAATCAGTCCTGAATATTCATTGGAAGGACTGATACTGAAGTTCAAGTTCCAATACTTTGGCCACCTGATGTGAAGGATCAACTCGTTGGAAAAGACAGTGATGCTGGGAAAGATTGAGGGCAAGAGGAGAAGGGGCAACAGAGGATGAGATGGTTGGATGTTATCACCGACTCAATGGACATGAGTTTGAGCAAACTCAGGAAGATAGTGAAGGACAGGGAAGCCTGGTATGCTGCTGTTAATGGAGTTGCAGAGTCAGACACAAAAGCAACTGAACAACAACCAAAGATAAACACATGAGATACCATACTGATAACAAAAATCTTAGGTGTGCTTATTTCTGCACTTAATGTTGCAAATGATCACATAGTCAGACCATATGTTGAAAGTCTTTTTTTAATCTATAGCATTTCCAATATCTCTCTCTAATTGATGGTTTTATAGATCCATTTTTATTTATTTATTTTAGAGGACTCTGATTTTTATTTATTTTTGTACAAACAAAAACTATATATTTAAGGTGTATAATATACATATATTGCGAACTGACAATTTATTTAACATGTCCCTCACCTTCCACAGTTAGCATTTTTTATGTGTGTGAAAGAACACTTGAGATCTACTCCCTTACCAAATTTTAAGTGTACATTGTTATTAACTATGGGCTTTCCAGGTGGCGCTAGTGATTAAAAAAAACCACCTGCCAATGGCACCCCACTCCAGTACTCTTGCCTGGAAAATCCCATGGATGGAGGCGCCTGGTAGGCTGCAGTCCATGGGGTCACTAGGAGTCAGACACGACTGAGCGACTTCACTTTCACTTTTCCCTTTCTTGCATTGGAGAAGGAAATGGCAACCTACTCCAGTGTTCTTGCCTGGAGAATCCCAGGGACAGGGGAGCCTGGTGGGCTGCCGTCTATGGGGTCGCACAGAGTTGGACATGACTGAAGCGACTTAGCAGTAGCAGCAGCAACCAATACAGGAAACCATAGGAGATAGGGGTTCGATCCCTGAGTTGGGAAGATCACCAGGAGGAGGGCACAGCAACCCATTCCAGTATTCTTGCCTGGAGAATCCCATGGACACAGGAGCCTGGCTGACTATCGTCCATAGGGTCCCAAAGAGTCAGACACTACTGAAGCATCAGAGCAACAGCACAATTATTAACTACAGACACAGTGTAATACATTAAGTTCTTCAGAGCTTATTCACCTTATAACTGGAAGCTTGTACTGCTTGATCAATATTATTTTTTTCTGGCCAAGAACTTTTAAAACATGTACAGTGGAGCCAAAGCCTGCAAACTGATTTATACCAATTATCAACAATATCAATATAAAATTTAGTTTTTTGAATTTAATAAGTTAAAGAGATTTTACTCTTTAAGGCTTTAAGTTTGGCCTTCCCTTCCCTTGGTAAAATTTAAGTCACTTGCAATAATTTAAATTTCTGTAAGCAAAATCAGCCATCTACTATCAAAGATGTTAACTATACCCCAATCATTCTTACTGCAAACTTACTTTAAATTTTCAGTTCTTTAATTTTATATATCTTCCACTTGCCACTCTATGTTAGCACACTGGAACTTCTCTGCTAACCCCAAATGATAAAACATCTTTGAAGAATTTTTCATTCTAAAATATTCTTCTGGTGACTAATTAGGTAGTTCAGATCTCTCTGTTACCAATTAATTGGTCATTAGACCAACAAACATTTATTGATGGTAGAAATGCCAACCATAAAAGGTCAAGGATACTTCCATTTTTATAGATACCAAGTAGGTTTTCTTGAATTTCTTTAATCTCAGTTTTGAAAAGTAATTTAACACCCAAATAATCATGACTATTAAATTTTAATATAAGTCAAATGCTCTGAGAATATTTTGTAATGCTCAGCAATTAAAGGACCCCCTTCTTTGGCTTTACAATAGTGAATAAAGTTTTGATATTAATGAATACAACTTTGATGTCTTTGCACCTGAGCCTCGCCTTTGATGACCTCATAACATACAACTTACTTCTTGACATTGACTAGATGTCACTGGAAAAATGGCCATCATAGCTGAATGTAATGTACCATAAGAAAAAACCCGCAAAGAGTCATCATTTTGCAACATACACTGGTCTGGTGATTAAACTTAATGTCATTTGAGACACTGGGATACAAATCTGTTGTACTCAAGCTGAAAACTGATCCTTAATGTTTTTGTGTCATTTTTTTATGGGAATATCAATAGTGCAGAAGTAACCATGAAGTGGCCTCCCAGGTAGCTCAGCTGATAAAGAATCCACCTGCAATGCAGGAGACCCTGGTTCAATTCCTGGGTTGGGAAGATCCCCTGGAGGAGAGCAGTGCAACCCAATCCAGTATTCTTGCCTGGAGAATCCCCATGGACAGAGGAGACTGGAGGGCTACAGTTTACAGGGTTATAAAGAGTCAGACACAACTGAGCAACTAAGCACAGCACAACCATGAAGTGATTTCATAGTGTCTTCAATATTAGAATTGCATGGCTTTCTATTTTTGGAAAAGAAGATTAATACTTTACTGAACTGTACTTTTAGAACAATTCCTAGTTTCCTTGGATATTGTTATAAAATAATATTTAATTTAAAAAGGTACAGTAATTGAATAACTTCATTTTCCACAGTGATGTGCATGGCTCATGATGGGCTCACATAAGCAATGAAAACATAATCAAAATATTACTAGGATTTTGTTGTTTCCATAGCTATTGAAAACAATAATCTTACTGATGAAATTTAAGTGGTCCTCTGGGATTAATTGTGGAAAAGTTGGTAAAGAATCTGCCTGCAGTGCGGTAGACCTGGGTTTGATCCCTGGGTTGGGAAGATCCCCTGAGAAGGGAAAAGCTACCTACCCTAGTATTCTGGCCTGGAGAATCGGACAAAGAGTTGGACAAAGAGTCAGACACGACTGAGCGACTTTCACTCACTGGGATTAAACTCAGGTTTTTCATTGGACTTCCCTGGTGGCTCAGACGGTAAAGCGTCTGTCTACAATGCGGGAGACCTGGGTTCCATCCCTGGTTCGGGAAGATCCACTGGAGAAGGAAATGGCAACCCACTCCAGTACTATTGCCTGCAAAATCCCATGGACAGAGGAGCCTGGTAGGCTACAGTCCATGAGGTCACAAAGAGTCAGACACGACTAAGCAACTTCACTTTCACTTTCACTTTTCATTGGAATCCAATAAATATATTACCATAATTCATTATTATGTCTATGTGGTGGTAGTTTAGTTGTTAAGTCTTGTCCAACTCTTGTAACCCCATGGATTGTAGTCCACCAGGCTCCTCTGTTCATGGGATTTCCAAGGCAAGAATGCTGGAGTGGGTTACCATTTCCTTCTTCAGGGAATCTTTCTGACCCAGGGATCAAACCTGGGTCTTCTAGATTACAGGTGGATTCTTTACCATCTGAGCCACCAGAGAAGCCCAATAATATTCTTTGCGACTCCATGGACTATATAGTCCATGGAACTGTCCAGGCCAGATTATTGGAGTGGGTAGCCTTTCCCTTCTCCAGGGGCTCTTCCCAACCCAGGGATCAAACCTAGGTCTCCCGCATTGCAGATGGATTCTTTACCAGCCGAGCCACAAGGGAAGCCCAAGAATACTGGAGAGGGTAGCCTATCCCTTCTCCAGAGGATTTTCCCGACCCAGGAATTGAACCAAGGTCTCCTGCATTGCAGTCAGATTCTTTACTAACTGAGCTATCAGGGAAGACAATAAACTATAAAAAGCACAGCAAATATCCCTGCCTAGGGGCCAAATTCAAAATAATCACAGGAATATTTTAAAATCTCTTGTAAGCCATGAGTACACATTTTATTCAAAAGATATATGCCTAAATATCAATAATTGCATTAAATGTAAACCCCTATGCTGCTTACAATAGATATAAATTAAATGGAATGGATAGCCACTCTCTTCTCTAGGGGATCTTTCCAACCCAGGGCTCAATCTGGGTCTCTGATACTGCAGGCAGATTCTTTACTGAGCCCCCAGGGAAGCCCTAATATATCAATAATTGCATTAAATATACAATCCTGCACTACTTACAATAGAAATAAATTAAATGTAAGGACACATAAAGGCTAAGGGTAAAAATATAGTAATAAACATAACTTGGAAGCACTAATCAAAAGAAAGAGTATCTGTACAAATATCAGAGAAAGAAAACTTTAAGGCTAAGAATACAGTTGACCCTTGAACAATATGGGTTTGAACTGCGTGGATCCACTTTTATGCAGATTCTTTTTAGTAGCAAAACTGAAGTTCTACATGATCCACAGTTGCTGAACTACGAATGTGAAATCACATATATATGGAGGGCTTACTATCAGTTATAAACAGATTTTCCTCTGAGGAGGGATGGTGCCCTTAACCCTCACATTGTTCAAGGGTCAACTTTACTTTGAAGGCAACATTATTAGAGATTAAGGAGGACATTTCAGAATGATAAAAAGTTTATGTTACCCAATAGATACACTAACTCTCATCATTCATGCGCCTAATAGCATAGTTTTAATACACATAAAGGAAAAACTAACAGAACTAATAGGAGAAATAGATAAGCACACATTCATAATGGGAGGCTTTCAAAAGCCACTCTCAGTAACTCTGTTTAAGCAGACATAAATTTGATACAATAATAGAAGATGTGAACAAGACAATGAATACACAATCTAATTGTTATACTCACACACGTTTCTATATGCATATATATTCATATATAACACTGTATAAAATAATGTCAAATTATGCACTCTTTTCTAGTGCATATTAAACTTTATCATAATAGATCATATCCAAGGCCATGAAGCAAGTGCCAAAATTTTTTGAAGGCTTGAAACACTATGTTTTCTTACCACTGTGAAATTAATCAATGCTAAAAGATATTTTAAGAAATCCTAAAATATTTTGAAATTAAATAATGACTAAATTATGTATGGGTTAGAAAAGAAATAATGGAAATTAGAAGACATTTTCAACCAAATGATTATGAAACTACAATATATCAGTTTGTGGGATGCAGCTAATACAGTGTTTAGTGGGAAATTTAAATTCACTCATTAGAAACAAAAATTGAAAAATCATTTATCTAATGGTACATTTCGATACACTAAGTATATTTGATACACTTTGATACACTAAGATCATGGCATCCAGTCCTATCACTTCATGGCAAATAGATGGGGAAACAGTGGCTGACTTTATGTTTTTGGGCTCCAAAATCAATACAGATGGTGATTGCAGCCATGAAATTAAAAGACTCTTACTCCTTGGAAGAAAAGTTATGACCAACCTAGACAGCATATTAAAAAGCAGAGTCATTACTTTGTCAACAAAGATCCGTCTAGTCAAGGCTATGGTTTTTCCAGTAGTCATGTATGGATGTGAGAGTTGGACTATAAAGAAAACTGAGTGCTGAAGAATTGATGCTTTTGCACTGTGGTGTTGGAGAAGACCCTTGAGAGTCCCCTGGACTGCAAGGCGATCCAACCAGTCCATCCTAAAGGAGATCAGTCCTGGGTGTTCATTGGAAAGACTGATGGTTGAAACTGAAACTCCAATAGTTTGGCCACCTGATGCGAAGAACTGATTCATTTGAAAAGACCCTGATGCTGGAAAAGAATGAGGGCGGGAGGAGGAAGGGACGACAGAGGATGAGACGGTTGGATGGCATCACTGATTCAATGAACATGAGTTTGGGTGAACTCTGGGAGTTGGTGATGGACAGGGAGGCCTGGCGTGCTGCAGTTCTTGGGGTCACAAAGAGCCGGACACGACTGGTGACTGAACTAAACTGAACTGAACACTTTGATAGGCTAAAAAGGGAACAGTAAATTAAAGCCAAAGCAAGCAAAATAAAAGTAGTAAAGGACAAAAATCAATGAAATTTTTAAAAAACATGCAATCTGGTTCACAGACATAATGTAAAATACTATACTATAAAACTCTAGAAGATAACAGAAGACAATCTAGGGGACCTTGAATTTGCATTGTTTAGATACAACATCAAAAGCATGATCCATGAAAGAAAACTGGTAAGTTGTACTTCTTTAAAATTAAACATTTCTGCTCTGCAGAGGACACTGCTAAAATAATAACACAAACCACTGACTTGGAGAAAATGTTTCCAAGACACATTGATGAAAGATACCCCAAATATAAAAAGAACTCTTAAAACTCAACATTAAGAGAATACACAAAACAATTAAAAGGTGGGCAAAATATCTTAACAGATATTTCACCAAAAGATTTGAACAGATACAAATGGTAGTTTAATCCAAAGCTAAGCAGTTTAATCATACAATCCAGTAATCATGATCCTATGTAAGTGAAAGTGAAGTCGCTCAGTGTGTCCGACTCTTTGCAACCCCGTGGACTGTAGCCTACCAGTCTCCTCTGTCCATGGGATTTTCCAGGCAAGAGTACTGGAGTGGATCGTCAATTCCTTCACCAGGGGATCTTCCCGACCCAGGGATCGAACCCAGGTCTCCCGCATTGTAGATAGACACTTTACCGTCTGATCCTATGTATTAACCCAAAATAAACTGAAACTTTTGTCCACACAAAAACCTGCAAACAATGTTTATAGCAGTTTTATTAATAATTGCCAAAACTTGCAAGCAAGCAATTTCCTTCAAAAGATGAATGGATAAACAAACAGTGGGAAATCCATACAGTGGAATATTGTTCAATTTAAAAAAAATAAATGAGCTCTCATACCACAGAAAGACGTGTGTGTTAAGTCACTTTGGTCGTATCTGACTCTGTGTGACCCTATGGACTGTAGCCCACCAGGCTCCTCTGTCCATGGCATTCTCCAGGCAAGAATACTGGAGTGGGTTGCCATGCCCTTTTCCAGGGGATATTCCTGACCCAGGGATCGAACTTGCATCTCTTATGTCTCCTCATCCCATAAAGTGGGTTCTTTACCACTAGCACCACCTAGGAAGCCCACAAAAGGACATGAAAGAACTTTAAATGCATATTGCTTAGTAAAAGAAGCAAATCTTAAAAGGCTACATAGTGTATGATTCTAATTATAAAACATTCTGGACAGGCAAAACAATAATGATGCTAAACTGTGGATTTCAGCTGGTAATGTATTAATTAATTAACATTGGCTCATCAATTGTAACAAATGTACTGCATCAATGCAAGACACTAATAATAAGAGAAATTGAGGACAAGGAGCCAGGGAAGGAGTCTGTGGGAAATTTCTGTACTTCCTGGTCAATTTTTCTGTAAACCTAAAATTGTTTTACTAAATAAAGTCTATTAATTTTTAAAAGTATAGCCATGTCCTAAAAAGTACACTAGAGAAAAAAACAACAAAATGAATGATCCTATGAAAAAACAATTAACATAATTTTATCAATATTGATCTTACAAAAGGCAAATAATCAGTACTATAAGTGAAAAAGAGTATCACCACAGATCATATAGGTATTAAAATGTAAGAATATTATGAAAAATTTTATGCTGGTGAATTTAAAATTTTAGGTGAACTGAATGAATTTCTGGGGAAAAAAACAAATCAAACTTAGCGAGAGTAGTAGAAAATCTGAACAATCCCACAGCTGTTAAAAACTGAATTAGAAACTCTCTCAGAGGGAAATAAATATCCAGGTCCAGTTAAGTGAATTCCTTGAAAATATTTTTTAAAGAAAAAAAAAAACCAATCCTGTACAAAATCCTCCATAGTTTAGCATTTGAAAATCAATTAATATAATTGATTATATAACATGTATATAATTCACCACAATTAATTTAATTCACCACAATAATAAAGAGAAAGTATAGTATGATTGTTTCAATATGCATAGGAAAACAAACTGTGAAATAATTCAATACCTATTCAGGATGAAAACCTTTGGTAAATTAGGAATAGATGGGAACTTTCCTAATCTGTGAGAATAGCTACAGGAACATATAGCAAACATCATACCTAGTGGAGAATTATAGAAAACTCTACCCACTACCCCCATAAGATAGGGGAATGAAACAAAGATGCCCATTTTCTCCCAATCTATTCACCATTTTACTGAAAATCCTAAACAGTATAGTAAGTCAAGGAGAGCATAATAAATCAGTAAGTCAAAGAAATAAAAGTATCACTATTTATGAATAACACAGTTCTGTATATAGAAAATCTAAAAGGATCTACTATGCATCAGAAAGGTTAAGTGAGTATAGCAATGTTGCTGGATCCTAAGTTAATATCTAGAAACAATTATATATCTACAGAGATAATGGTAATATTCTATTTCTCAGTCTGAATGGTGATTACATTGGTGTATTCATTTTGTAAAAATCCATAGCTATATACATCTTCTGATTAATGCACTGTTTTGGATATATGTTAAAAATTATTTTATATTGTGTTTAATGGGTATAGATGTTAGTGTGCAAGATGAAAAAGTTCTAGAGATGGACTGCATAACAATGAAAATATATTTAATACTACTTAATTATATACTTAAAAATAGTTGTGATGGTAAATTTTATGTATATTTTCCAATTAACAATTAAAATTGTTTAAAAATGATAAACGGCATTAAGAAGTTAAAGATAGGTGAATCTAAATAACACACAGAAAAAATCTAAGTCAGAAACTTGTAGCCCATCATTAGAGATATTCTGCCTTCCTCCACTCTGCACTGAGCAAAACAGTTACAATGATAACAGATGGAACACTACACTTATTATAGAATTCAAAATTCCTCAATTTTAAGGTAGTATTCATCATACGATATATCACTGATTTAATAATAGCTTTTGGGAAAAAAAAATCCACTATAATTATACTTACCTGTACACACATCTGAAATATAAAAGTATATCTGCCTTACAATTGAGAAAATGTGGAATATCTATTAAAAATGAGAAAAGAAGGGTTGGCTTGCCTATCTGTGGAATGTAAACCAATGCCTCAAAGTATGCCCATCCCTTAGTCTTAAGGGGTCTTGACCACAAGAATATTTGTGATTATGATACAGAATCCAAAGAACATCATCATTATAGGGAGCAAAATTTATTCCAGTGCTATTTTACTTACATATTTATTAAATAAACATGAACACACACTCTTTAGTAGGCTAATTACTGTGGATACAAGAATATGAGAGTAGCCTCATTCCCTGAAAGAAGTTGTTGTGTTTTGTTTTTTTCATTTTCTGCAATGAATCTGAGGTAGAATCATCCATTATCCATACTGGCATAACTAGATGAAATGATTATTAAGTGCACAAGTGTGCATTTTCCATAAAGAAAAATCTACTCTGCTCCTTCAGTCAAGCTGATTATTGCATGCCTGCTGGTTGCAAGGACTATACAAATTTTGTTGTAGTTGATCAAAGGCTAGTTATTATGTTGGCCAAAGGGCCACCTCTAACACATGAAGTGCATTTGTACTCTTTGGATAGATTTAGTCTCCCAGGCACATGGCTTAGATAATGAATGTAGCTGGATTTTGGCCCCAATTGGCCAGTAACCTGGTCTTCTTGTGTAGGCACAACTTCCTCAATGGTGTCCAGTCACTTAGCCTGGACATGTGCATGAGCTCAGTCACTCAGTCATGTTCCACTCTTTGTGACCCTGTGGACTGTAACCTGTCAGGGGCCTTTGTCCGTGGAATTCTTCAGGCAAAAATACTGGAGATGGTTGCCATTCCCTTCTCTGGGGGACCTTCCTGACCCAGGGATCAAACCTGGGTCTCCTGCATTGCAGGCAGATTCTTTACCATCTGAGCCACCAGAGAAGCCCAGACATGCACTGGCTTAGTGATAAAACACAGCTGCCTCCTTTGCTGGCATTTGTGGTGAAACCTGGACAGCAGACTCTCTTGCATTAAGATTATCAGTGTGTAATGATATATCCTAATGAATTGGCAAAGAAAGAGAGGCTTGAGAATGGACAGTGATGCATGTGACAATGGAAACAGATATTATCTCTGCTCCATAGAAGAACAACACTTTGTTTTAAATACATTTCAAACTACAATCCTTGAGATTACAGTTGGGACATCTGAATGTTTGTCTTCAAAGAATGGTGTAAGATGAAGAGAAAGAGGGCTTCAGGCATGGATATACACTCCTGCCAGAGAGGCATACTAATAAATTCTGGTACCTTTACATGTACAGGGTAGGTAACTATAACCTCTGAGATTTACATGTAATAAATTGACTTTTCTAAAAGGCTGTACACAGAAAGTCACTTTAAATTTGCAACAATTATTTAAATTAAATAACTTATATCTTAAAATAAGAACAATGAGAGGAGTCCCCAATATTTTTTCATTCAAAAACAAAGGAAATTCACAGGGCTTTTTTTGGAATTGTAATGATTCTAAATTATTTCTGATTACGAAGAAAATGGTCTGCTACTTCAGTATCTATAATTACATTACAGTACAATGGAGAAAAGTCACTAATGGGTACCTCTGAGGTCAGGACTGAGACTGCAGCATTCAAATTTGTTTATTAATGAGCCCAGGATAGGGCTCTCCTAGGATGTCAAGATTTGTTAATAGAACAAAATCTGAAGTACTCTTGAAACCTTAAACAACTACAATACCTAAGAATATCACCCTAATGTACAGCCTCTGAAATAAGTAATGCTCTTTCAAATGCCTGGGCCATGTATGGAGGGAGAGAAGTTAATCAGAGAAACTGCCATTTTTTCATCATTGGCAAGAGGAAAATGGGATATACACGACACTGAGAAAAATTGCTGCAAATATATGTGCACTTTTGGTCACTGCTTTTTGATGAAGAAAATATTGTGCATAATAACTCAAGAATGTATTTAACATAAATTATATTTGCATGAATTATGTTTATTCATATGGTCAGATACATAATGGCTTGCTTGATAAATGGCTGATTAGTCTTATAAACAGCCCAAGAGAGACCTGCTTCAAAAATCTCTCTCCTGAGGGCATCTGACTTTCTAGATATTTTGTGTTTTGTCTTTAAACAGTGAAACGTTGCTAGATTTGAGCACCCCAGTTTATTCCAAGCTTCAGGTCTGCAATCTGGGCACTGATTCCTCCAGACTGCCTGCATCTGGGATGTCTAGAAATACTGGACAATAACTCACCGCAAACCTCAGAGTTCCTAGAAGTACAACTGAGTGGGCAATGCAACACCACTCCAAGAAAAGGGGGATTTCATGAAGAGAAAGCATTTCAGGGGAATCATCACTTCTTTCTTTAATAATATGAGAAACCTATAATATTTTCATAATATGAAGAGAGATAATGACTGCAGATGTCAGCAGTTTTAATCACTGTGTTTTGATCATGAGATGACGCCCCCTCCCTGAGAGTTCATGAGATGTCTTCAACGTTAAGGGAAAAAAAAGTTGAAATATTCTTCTATTGTTAGGTAGCCTCATATGGCAAAACTGGCCTTATTTTTTCACTTCATGCCTTACTTCAGTTACAGTCTGTATTCTTCTAACTCCTTCCTCAGACTGACCTGAATTGTCACATATTATGGGACGTCTCCCCTGACTGACCCTTGCTCTGAACTCCCAGTTTGGATCTGTAGTCCTCTTATCCACCCGTATCAACTAGCATTCTTCTGTGTCATTGATTACATTGTATTGTAATGATCAGGCTATTTGTCAGTCTCTACACTTTCCTTTTTGGCTTTCCATATTCTGACTTCTTGGAGATTAGCCCTATGGGGTTCTTTTCTTGCAAGGCTAAGCAGAATAGCTGCTTCTGATCTGACATTCACTAATAGTGAATGAAAGAATGAAGTTCTTACAAAGCAATTCACCTCTACTATATAACAGCATAAAACATCTCTAGCCATTGATATTTGGCATGTTGATATTTCCCAGGTGGCACTAGTAGTAAAGAAACCTCCTGCCAATGCAGGAGACATAAGAGATTTGGTTTCCATCCCTATGCTGGGCATGGCAGCCCAGCCCAGGTATTCCTGCCTGGAGATTCCCAAAGACAGAGGAGCCTGGCACGCTACAGTTCATGGGGTTGCACAGAGTCCGACACAACTGAAGTGACTTAGCACACACATGCGTGAACCTTTTGATACTTGGTATCAGTTCAGTTCAGTTCAGTCCAGTCGCTCAGTCATGTCCGACTCTTTGTGACCCCATGAATCGCAGCACACCAGGCCTCCTTGTCCATCACCAACTCCCGGAGTTCACTCAAACTCACATCCATCGAGTTGGTGATGCCATCCAGCCATCTCATCCTCTGGCATCCCCTTCTCCTCCTGCCCCCAATCCCTCCTAGCATCAGGGTCTTTTCCAATGAGTCAACTCTTCCCATGAGGTGGCCAATACTGGGTATCAAATATGGTTCTTGCTCTTAGTTCTAAACTCCTTTCTGGAAAGGAACTAAATCAGATTATAAAAACTGAATCTTCAGTGCTTTTAGGTGGAAAGTTTTGAGATCAGTATTATTTTAATGGACCCATAGATCTGTGTTCAGGTACGTGTTTAGTACTATTCTCTTTCTGTTCACATAATGAAAAGGGTTTGTGGGTCCAAGAAAATAGATTAATATAGAGATATAGTGGTTAATTACAGTATAGAAAGTTAATATTGCAAAGCCTGAATAAGTGAGTATTATAATTAACTTAGAGAAATTAAAACAGCATAGGATTTTCACTTTTATCTCATTACTAGGCAAGAATGACCAATTAGGGCAAGTACTATACAATCAATTTTATGAAACATAAGGGTGCCTATTCCTTATTCTGACTGTATCCTCATAAGTTCATTATGTTATAAATAATATACACTTTTTTTTTTTTTGCAAAGATGAACTGAGTTTTAAAGGTTGAAGTACTGGATTTGAAATCACTTTTAAAATAAAATGTATATGAGGATACAATGTCTGCCACTTCTTGATTTTGACTTTTACTTGTTCTGCAAGTGGTTTACAAGTTTACCTGAATTTATATATTCAGATACTTACAATGGGAATTTAATTCTAGTTGCTGGCATTTAAAAACTAACTAAAACATCAACTCAGTCTTTAGCGTTTCATAGGAGTTGTACCCAAACAGAAGATGTCAATATTGTGATTTATTTCAACATATGGGGCTTCCCAGGTGGCTCAGATGGTAAAGAATCTGCTTGCAATGCAGGAGACCTGGGTTCAATCCCTGGGTCAGGAAGATCCCCTGAAGAAGGGGTATATCCCCTGAAGAAGGCAAACTACTTCAGTACTCTTGTCTGGATAATTCCATGGACAGAGGAGCCGCAGGCTACAGTCCATGGGGTAGCACAGAGTCAGACACGACTGAGTGGTTATCACTTTCACTTTGATACACATTCTTATGAATAACAGACTTTGCTTAAATACCTGCCACCTTTTAGAGTAGAGGCTTTCAGTGAAACACTGGAAGCAAAATTTTTGCTCCCCAGTGCTGTGTTTTAAATAACTCCATTATTAGAATTGGCTCTCACTTATTCCTGCTGACTCAGATGGTAAACATTCTGCCTGCAATGCCAGAGACTTGGGTTTGATCCCAGGGTCACAAAGATCCCCTGGAGAAGGAAACAGCAATCCACTACAGTATTCTTGCCTGGAAAATCCCATGGACAGAGGAGCCTGGCAGGCTATACAGTCCATAGGTTTGCAAACATTCATACCCGACTGAGTGACTTTACTTTCTTTCTCACTTACTAGTCTGTTTTTGCAAACTTCTAGTTTATTTAGTTTATCTTACTCATTTGCTTTATGTATAGATTTTGTAACAATGAAGGAGCTTCAAAGTGAGAATACTCAACACAATATCTTTCGCTGCTCAACAATACACTTTATCTGCATCTATTTGCTATGCTTGGTAGAAATAAAGCACTGATCAGGTAGCTGAGAAAAATGTGCAAAAGTACCTCAGCTTGATTAAGTTGAGGATGGGAGAGTGAGGGTGAAGTCAGTAGCCCAATTCAGATGATTTGCCTAAATGGCACGTGCCATTAACCCCACAGGGTACTTAGTAAACTTAATAGGTAGACTTGCATTTTTTCTTAAAGGAGTTTGCATTCTATAAACTTCAGTATAAAAAGGAATATGTAGAATTTATATGAATATTGTAATAGCTGATTATTGAAGAATGCATGCTAATATATATGGCTAAACAGGCTACATTTTGATATATAATAACTCAATTATGTTATCATTTGTTTTTGAAATAGGTATATATTTATATCTTCAGTTTTTCACTTATTTCATAAAATAAATCCTTTGAACTTTACCTAATACTAATGCCTACAAGGTAGACATGAAAATTTTTTAAGATACATTATGTTAAAATCTTCATAATATCTAAAGAAATATTTTGTCAATGTGCAAGAGGTCAATTGATATATATTTACTTTTAGTGTCTACACTTTTATAGCATAATATAATTAATAGTAGTAGCAGTTCAGTCGCTCACACATGTCTAACTCTTTGTGACCTCATGGACTGCAGCACGCCAGGCTTCCCTGTCCATCACCAACTCCCTGAGCTTATTCAAACTCATGTCCATTGAGTCAGTGATGCCATCCAACGATCTTATCCTCTACTGTCCCCTTCTCCTTCTGCCTTCAATCTTCCCAGCATCAGGGTTTTTGAAATGAGTCAGTTCTTCGCCATCAGGTGGCCAAAGTATTGGAGCTTCAGCTTCAGCATCAGTCCTTCCAATGAATATTCAGGACTGATTTCCTTTAGGATGGACTGGTTGGATCTCCTTGCAGTCCAAGGGACTCTCAAGAGTCTTTTCCAACACCACAGTTCAAAAGCATCAATTCTTCAGTGCTCAGTCTTTTTATAGTCCAACTCTCACATCCATACATGACTACTGGAAAAACCATAGCTTTGACAAGATGGACCTTTGTTGGCAAAGGAATGTCTCTGCTTTTTAATATGCTGTCTATGTTGGTCATAGCTTTTCTTCCACGGAGCAAGTGTCTTTCAATTTCATGGCTGCAGTAACCATCTGCATTGATTTTGAAGCCCCCCAAAATAAAGTCTGACACTGTTTCCACTGTTTCCCCATCTATTTGCCATGAAGTGATGGGACCAGATGCCAAGATCTTAGTTTTCTGAATATTGAGTTTTAAGCAAACTTTTTCACTCTCCTCTTTCACTTAAGTCAAGAGGCACTTTAGTTCTTCTTTGCTTTCTACCATAAGGATAGTGTCATCTGCGTATCTGAGGTTACTGATATTTCTCCCAGCCATCTTGATTCCATCTTGTGCTTCATCCATTCTGGCATTTTACATGATGTACTCTGCATAGAAGTTAAATAAGCAGGGTGACAATATACAGCCTTGATATACTCCTTTTCCTATTTGGAACCAGTCTGTTGTTCCATGTTGGGTTCTAACTGTCATTTCTTGACCTGCATACAGATTTCTTAGGAGGCAGGTCAGGTGGTCTGGTATTCCCATCTCTTTAAGAATTTTCCACAGTTTATTGTGATCCACACAGTCAAAGTCTTTGGCATAGTCAATAAAGTAGATGTTTTTCTGGAACTGTATTGCTTTTTCGATGATTCAACAGATGTTGTCAATTTGATCTCTGGTTCCTCTGCCTTTTCTAAATCCAGCTTGAACATCTGGAAGTTCACAGTTCACATACTGGTGAAGCCTGGCTTGGAGAGTTTTGAGCATTACTTTGCTAGTGTGTGAGATGAGTGCAACTGTGTGGTAGTTTGAGCATTCTTTTGCATTACCTTTCTTTGGGATTGGAGTGAAAATGAACCTTTTCCAGTCCCGTGGCCACTTTTGAGTTTTCCAAATTTGCTGGCATATTGAGTGACGCACTTTCACAGCATTATCTTTCAGGATTTGAAATAGCTCAACTAGAATTCCATCACCTCCACTAGCTTTGTTTGTAGTGATGCTTCCTAAGCCCCACTTGACTTTGCAGTCCAGGATGTCTGTCTCTATATGAGAGTGATCACACCACCATGATTATCTAGGTCATGAATATCTTTTTTGTATAGCTCTTCTGTGTATTCTCACCACCTCTTCTTAATAGCTTCTGCTTCTGTTAGGTCCATACCATTTCTGTCCTTTATTGTGCCCATCTTTGCATGGAAAGTTCCCTTGGTATCCCTGATTTTCTTGAAGAGATCTCTAGTCTTTCCCATTCTATTATTTTCCTCTATTTCTTTGCATTGGTCACTGAGGAAGTCTTTCTTATATCTTCTTGCTATTCTTTGGAACTCTGCATTCAATTGGGTATATTTTTCCATTTCTCCTTTGCCTTTATCTTGTCTTCTTTTCACAGCTATTTGTAAGGCCTCCTCAGACAACCATTTTGCCTTTTTACATTTCTTTTTCTTGAGGATGGTCTTGATCAGTACCTCCTGTACATAAGTTCACGCACCTCCGTCCACAGTTCTTCAGTCACTATCAGATCTTCCTTTGAATCACTTCCACTTTGAATCACTTTGTCACTCCCACTGTATAATCAAAAGGGATTTGATTTAGGTCATACCTGAATGGTCTTCCCTTGTGGCTCAGCTGGTAAAGAATCTGCCTGCCATGCGGGAGACCTGGGTTCTATCCCTGGTTTGGGAAGATTCCCTGGAGAAGGGAAAGGCTACCCACTCCAGTATTCTGGCCTGGAGAATTCCATGGGCTGTATAGTACGTGGGGTCACAAAGAGTCAGACACAACTGAGCGACTTTCACTTTCACCAAATGGTCTAGTCATTTTCCCTACTTTCTTCAATTTAAGGTTATCTTTGGCAATAAGGAGTTCATGATCTGAGCCACAGTCAGCTCCTGATCTTGTTTTTGCCAACTGTATAGAGCTTCTCCATTTTTGGCTGCAAAGAATATAATCAATCTGATTTCAGTATTGAGCATCTTGTGATGCCTTCGTGTTGTCGTCTGTTGTGTTGATAGACGAGGGTGCCTGCTTTATTAATATAATTAATAAAGGATAGACTATTTGCATTGTAAGCTACTTCACTGCAATCTAGTGCATTTGATTGCTAGCTAAATTCTGTTTAAATTCTAGTAATTAAATATGATATCTCGTGGTTTATAACAGCATCTCCAAAAAATTAGTTACAGGAAACTTGAACAAGAGGGGATCTGAGGCCAAGTGAATTTGAGAAATGATTTATATGCAAAGATTCAAAATGCATTTTGTTACATGACTGGCTTATACAGAAACATACAGATAGTCTGTAAACAGGAAAAAGTAACTTTTTGAGTAGTCAATAAAATGCAAATTAAAACAATGATTAGGAATGAGTTTTGACTGATCATACTAGGGAAGACAAAAAAAGATATTGCTCAACACTGGCAAAGAAAGGGGAAAATTTTCATGCCCATATATAGAATGGGCAAGCTAGGCTCATTGTTCTTTAAATTGGCACTAACTTTCTGGCTGGGGGTATGTACCAAAAATATGTTCATACGTTGTGCTAGTAATTCTTTCATGAATGAAATATAAAAACAATAAATAAATAAATAAATAAAGGAGGTCAATTTACACACACATGCAGTCTAAGAAGCTGAATTTTTTTCTGGCCTTTTTAAGATATACCTATATTTATAAATCTATAATTTTTGATTTATCTCTTTTTAAAAAAATAAATTTTTTAAAAGATATGCAAAAGTTCTGTGAAAAAATGTTTGAAATTATTTAACATAAAATTGCATAGTAAACTTTAAAGTCTCTAAAAATATGTGGAAATAAGACAAAGTGGAAATTAGTCAACTTTATGTTTTTTAACAGTCAATATTCTGAACTTACAGAATTTCTTGATATAGAACCCAATGAACTGGACAAAGGTATTTATAACTCAGTGATCATAACCAAAGACAAAAAAAATAGAGACACAGATGACCCTAAAACGTTTTATTATTCAGTCCACAAAGCTGAACTCCATGTCTCAATTTGTTGCAAGGAAAGATGAGAGCTAACTCATTATTTGAAGAAACCACTTGAAGTGAATGGACATTTGCAGAAATATCAAGCTGATGTCAAAAGATGCCAATTTTTAACATAATAGATGCTGCATTACTTTCATCTTCTCAGATATGTTATTTGTACCTCTATTATTATAATAGCCATTGTTCTAAGACAACATATCCTTAAATGTAGAATCCTTAATAGTCCAAAGAGACAGGTTAAAAGTAGTTACAGACTATTATTACCACTACTTGAAAGTAAATCTAGAGAAGAAAGACTAATCAAGAAGGAGGGCAATATTTACAGATTTGGATTAAAACAGATCAGTAAAGAAAATAGGACCTGATAGTTTCAACAGAAATGAGGAGTGTTGCTATCTCATGAGAGGTGAAGTGGGGAATATAAATTAGGAATAACCATTGTATCTGCTTAAATGAAATAAAAAAGTCTTCCTAAAAAAAATACTATGTTTGAGGGAACTCTTATTTTCTATGGTATTATTTCATTTAAATTGTATGTTATTTCACTTTAAATGAAACAATCAGCTCAACAACAGATTATTCTAGAGGTCTAGATAAGCACATATCTAAACATGAATTTCAAATAAATAAGTAAAAATATTACTGATAAGAATAATACAAATGAAACAGTTTAATTACATATATAATAAAAGCCATGTCTCTAAATAATTTCTCCACAAAGAATGCCACATAAAAGTAAAATTGCTACTTCATGTGATCATAATTTCAACTTAGAAAAGACTGGTTAAATCTCCTTGCAGTCCAAGGGACTCTCAAGGGTCTTTTCCAACACCACAGTTCAGAAGCATCAGTTCTTTGATGTTCAGCCTTCTTTATGGTCTAACTCTCACATCCATATATGGCTATTGGAAAAACCATAGTTTTGACTAATGGACCTTTGATGGCAAAGTAATGTCTGCTTTTTGTTCTGAAGAAAATAAAAGTAAATAAATAAATATAAAAGACAAGCAAAATTTGTGTTCTAAAAGGGATTTTACAAATCTGTAAGCCAGAGCGCAATCTCCTCTTTAGATAGGGGAATGAAGCCTCGGAGTCCAGGAGATGGCATTTTGTAACATAAACATATACATAGTATGGTGATAATGAATATGCACTGCCAACATGTATTATACCATTAACATACACACAGTTCAGTTCAGTTTAGTTCAGTCACTCAGTTGTGTCCGACTCTTTGCAACTTCATGAACCGCAGCACAACAGGCCTCCCTGTCCATCACTAACTCCCAGAATTTACCCAAACTCATGTCCATTGAGTTGGTGATGCCATCCAACCATCTCATCCTCTGTCGTCCCCTTCTCCTCCTGCCCTCAATCTTTCCCAGCATCAGGGTCTTTTCAAATGAGTCAGCTCTTCGCATCAGGTGGCCAAAGTATTGGAGTTTCAGCTTCAACATCAGTCCTTCCAATGAACACCCAGGACTGATCTCATTTAAGATGGACTGGTTGGATCTCCTTGTAGTCCAAGGGACTACTCTTGGAGTCTTCTCCAATACCACAGTTCAAAAGTATCAATTCTTCGGCACTCAGCTTTCGTTATAGTCCAACTTTCACATCCATACATGACTACTGGAAAAACCATAGTCTTGACTAGATGGACCTTTGTTGACAAAGTAATGTCTCTGCTTTTTAATATGCTGTCTAGGTTGGCCATAACGTTCCTTCCAAGGAGTAAGCGTCTTTTAATTTCATGGCTGCAGTCACCATCTGCAGTGATTTTGGAGCCCAGAAAAATAAAGTCAGCCACTGTTTCCACTGTTTCCTCATCTATTTGCCTTGAAGTGATGGGACCAGATGCCATGATCTTAGTTTTCTGAATGTTGAGCTTTAAGCCAACCTTTTCACTCTCTCTTTCACTTTCATCAACAGGCTCTTTAGTTCTTCTTCACTTTCTGCCATAAGGGTGGTGTCATCTGCATATCTGAGGTTATTGATATTTCTCCCAGCAATCTTGATTCCAGCTTGTGCTTCTTCCAGCCGAGCGTTTCTCATGATGTACTCTGCGTAGAAGTTAAATAAGCAGGGTGACAATATACAGCCTTGACATACTCCTTTTCCTATTTGGAACCAGTCTGTTGTTCCATGTTCAGTTCTAACTGTTGCTTCCTGACCTGCATACAGGTTTCTCAAGAGGCAGGTCAGGTGGTCTGGTATTCCCATCTCTTTCAGAATTTTCCACAGTTTATTGTGATTCACACAGTCAAAGTCTTTGGCATAGTCAATAAGCAGAAATAGATGTTTTTCTGGAACTCTCTTGCTTTTTCGATGATCCAGATCTCTGGTGCCTCTGCCTTTTCTAACACCAGCTTGAACATCTCGAAGTTCATTGTGCACATATTGCTGAAGCCTGGCTTGGAGAATTTTGAGCACTACTTTACTAGCATGTGAGATGAGTGCAATTGTGCAGTAGTGTGAGCATTGTTTGTTATTGCCTTTCTTTGGGATTGGAATGAAAACTGACCTTTTCCAGTCCTGTGGCCACTGCTGAGTTTTCCAAATTTGCTGACATATTGAGTGAAGCACTTTCACAGCATCATCTTTCAGGATTTGAAATAGCTCAACTGGAATTCCATCACCTCCATTAGCTTTGTTCCTAGTGATGCTTCCTAAGGCCCACTTGACTTCACATTCCAGGATGTCTGGCTCTAGGTGAGTGATCACACCATTATGACTATCTGGGTTGTGAAGATCTTTCTTGTACAGTTCTTCTGTGTATTCTTGCCACCTCTTCTTAATATCTTGTGCTTCTGTTAGGTCCATACCATTTCTGTCCTTTATCGAGCCTATCTTTGCATGAAATGTTCCCTTGGTATCTCTAATTTTCTTGAAGAGATCTCTAGTCTTTCCCATTCTGTTGTTTCCCTCTATTTCTTTGCATTGATCACTGAGGCAGGCTTTCCTATCTCTCCTTGCTATTCTTTGGAACTCTGCATTCAAATGGGTATATCTTTCCTTTTCTCCTTTGCTTTTCACTTCTCTTCTTTTCACAGCTATTTGTAAGGCCTCCTCAGACAGCCATTTTGCTTTTTTGCATTTCTATTTCTTGGGGATGGTGTTGATCCCTGTCTCTTATACAATGTTGCTGCTGCTGCTGCTAAGTGGCTTCAGTCATGTCCGACTCTGTGAGACCCCATAGACGGCAGCCCACCAGGCTTCCCTGTCCCTGGGATTCTCCAGGCAAGAATAGTGGAGTGGGTTGCTATTTCCTTCTCCAATGCATGAAAGTGAAAAGTCAAAGTGAAGTCGGTGAGTCGTGTCTGACTCTTAGCGACCCCATGGACTGCAGCCTACTACATACAAAACAGATAATCGATAAGGATCTAGTGTATAGCACAAGGAACTGTACTTAATATTCTGTAATAACCTATATGGGAAAAGAATCTGAAAAATAATGGATATATATATATGTATAACTGAATCACTTTGCTATACACTTGAAAGTAACACAACGTTGTAAATCAGCTCTGGATTTGTGCTCAGTTATGTTTCAGTCATGTCCTATATAAACTAAAAAATTAAAAATAATAAAATAAACTATTGACTTCTGGTTTAGTATAACAGACTAAGCACCCAAGTCTACCTTCCTTCTCTACCTTTGTTTCAAAAATTACATCAGGGGTGGGAAAGTAAAATAAAAGGTGTCAGCCGAGGACCAGAAAGTTTAAGAAATCAGATATAAAGTGAGCAGAGGAAAGGTCTGGATTGACAAACAAAAGAATATGGAAAAATGCAGCCCAAAATGCCAGTAGTAAATTGTGTTCCCACAGAACACAAAGGGCAAAGGTGGGCCATGGTACAATCATCAGGGGAATTAATTAAAATCCACCACTGAGAATGCACAGGCCTGTGAAACACCTACTCCTCTCACACCCTCTCCAACTCACAGAGCAAAACTCACAGAAACGGCTTTTGCCCTCAGGATAAAGTCTGAGAAGTGCATTATCAGTCTAAGAAAACAAACTGTCTGGAGAAAACACCAGTATGGTTGTAGGAATGCAAAAGGTAGGTGAGCAGAGCAGAGTTGAGAGTTAACTCTGAGACGCAATCACAGACTTAAAAGTGAAGAAGGCCATGCTAAAGGAACAGTAGCAACTCCGGTGGCAAGAAAGTGGAGACTTGAAAGTGAAGTCTGCCTTTCAACACATTACTGATGATTAAGGGAAAAGTTTATTGTTGAAAGAAATCTACACAACTGGGCAGAAAATTTAAGATATTTAAGCGTATTATTTAAGTAATAAAGATAACCACTAGAAGACCTCAAAATAATAGTAGAAATAGACACCAGGTTCATACACCTCTCTACAACTGACATATGCTTGAAAATCTTTCTAATGACAAATCTAAAGCAATAACCACCCACTTATTTACTGTCCGTTGCTCTAGAACAACAATTCCCTTCACATTCCAAAAAGCAACAGTTGGGAAAACATGAATGGTAAGTTTCTTGAGGGCAGAGAGTTTCTCATTTTCTATTTTCAAGAAAGCTAAAAACATAGAAACTAGAAAAGGTCTTTTTCTTTTGGAGCTGGAGGAGAAGGGCCATTTCTCATCATTTTGGACTCTTTTATATACACTTTTTAAATGTTGTCCAGGCACTATTTAATTTTTTAAAGTATTTTTAAAGGGCTAATTCAACTATGGGACTAAGAGGTGGTTAAAAACTGAAGGGGGTTAAAACAAATATTAAAGACATTTAAAAATGAAGATTGGAACATGGGAATCATCAGTAAAACACTAGAAGTGGCACACTGTTTCTCACAGTCACCCGATAAACCAGCAGCTGATCTGAACTTGGAGACCTGTATGAAGCTAGTGAGAGAACGGTGGCCCCGCCTTACAAGGGAGAGAAAACAGTTCCATATTTCTACCCTTGCTTATGCCTTTTCTCAAGTATTTATTTACACATTGTTGAAAATAATGGCAACACAAATCAGTATAACCCTAGTTGAATTAACCACAGTTTTTCAATTTTAAGAATTACTCTGCTTATGTTTTTAAAGTTGGTCCATCACATAACTAAAGCTGGAATTTAGTAATAACTCAACACCTAAAATTTTAAATTAATTAAATAATAAGTACCTACCAAACTTAGCATGTAAACAGTAATAGCTTGAAAGGCTTTAAAAATACTCATACTAGTAGTACTTTGTTAGTAAAACTACCTTTATTAATACAAACTATGATTTATAAATGCAATAGTAACAAATTTTGCACTAATTCAAGCACAATTATATATGGTAAGCAATAAACTGTTAAAATATATTTAAGCATTAAATAGAAGAATAAGCATATGAACTATTGCTTGAAATGTCAACATCTTGAAATATTTCAAATAACTGTTCTGGGGAAAGCTTCCTAAAAAATTATCATTTAAGATGAAAATATCTTTCATCTGCTAATCAAATATATACAGTACCATTACATAATTAAGAAGAAAAATAATTTGATATAATATACAGAACAACTTTATTTAAAACATTAAATAAAATTAAAAAAATCATTAACCAGTAACACTATGACAAGTCACTATTAAATGTATTATAAGATGCAAATATTTTTAAAATATACGTGCATATTTAATGCATGAATTGAAGTCATCAAGCATTAAGTGTCATTTAATTTAACAAATGATAATAAGGTATTTATAAATGCAATCTTGGTAAAAAAAGTAAACATCACCAAAATTACTTCCAGTAACTTGTACTATAGTAAACCTTTTCTCTCCCTACATTTCATAATTTTTTTTCTATTTCTGAAATACTTCAGCACATATCACAGACTAAGAGACAGAAAATATTTTTTAACATGATATTATAAGTAGGCTTTCTTAAGTTCAACCATTATACATAAGTTGATATTTATGAGTTGCCAGGTAAAAAATTCAACCAAGCAAGTTAGTTGTATTTTGTAGCCAAAACTCCAATAATATATTTCGGAAACTATCTTACTCTTAAATCTATTTTACTCAAAACAACTGGTTGGTGAAGACACAGTTTTGCACTTCACACACACAACAAAACAGCCAAACAAATAGCTAAAACTATGCTAAGTATATTCAATACAGCATAAACTGGGGCAGGACCTAAGATTCTGTATTTCTAACAGATTTCCCAGTGATGCTGTTTGCCCAAGGAACATACTGTATAGCAAGGTTCTAGATTAAATGTTTCCTAATTGTGACTAGGACTTCCCAGCTGGTGCTAGTGGTAAAGAACCTGCCTACCAATGCAGGAGACACACGACATGCAGATTTGATCCCTGGGATGGGAAAGTACCCTGGAGGAGAGCATGGCAATCCACTCCAGTATTCTTGCCTGGAGAATCCCAAGGACAGAGGAGCCTGGCAGGCTATAGTCCATGGGGTCTCAAAGATCAGCACACAACTGAAGTGATTTAGCACACAGCACAATCATGACTAATCCTCTGAATCATCCAGAGCACTTTGTAGAAAAATACAGATTTTCTGACTTTCATTGAAAATAACAAATCTCCATATGTGAGTGAGACCTGGAAAAATGTGGACTAGATGGCTAAGTGTGGGAAACACAGATTTAAAGACTGTTAAAATTTAACAAAAACTTTATTCTTTAGTATTTTACTATTTTCAACAATGTTTACATATTTCAGAAACTTTTCATGGTCAGTAAGAAAGAATTACCATTAGATGGCATATGGAGACTATCCTTTGCCATTATGTTTTCACTCAAAACTATACTTCCTTCCTGATTCTACAAAGAGATATTTAAATGAAATACTATGAATGAGAAAAGAAAAACAAAATGCCAAAGAAACAAAACAAAGGATATAACTCTTTAAAGTACCCACTGTATGCCAGCCCCTCTGCTAGATGCAATGTGTACACTCCTCACTATGCTGCCTGGAAAAATGAAATGATATTCCTCCAAAGTCATCATAATCTATCAAAGAAAAAGATGGAGCAGCTCTCCATCCCATAAATCTGCTCCCATTTATCTGTATGGGAAAAATCTGCTACCATACAGATTTTTATGGTAGCAAGATAAAACTACTTTATCCAGGAGGTGACAAACTCTAAGAATTATTCTATCCCAGAGAGCAGAGAGGAGGGAGAGACTTGAGCGGGTAAAGGTATGGAGATAGGAAATGCTTGTGGCATATTTAGGGCAGAGTGAATATTTTCATTATTTTTGAGAGTCAGTTAAAAATAGAGAATAACAAGACACACGGCAGGAGAGGCAAATTTTAGAAAAACACACTGACTCAAGAATGCCAAATAAGTGTTTTGACTGTCAAACAGAAGAGAAGATTTAACAAGACTAGAAGATTTAATGAGAGTCAAGTGTTGGTTTAAGAGAGATAAGGAAATGTAAACTAACTGAAGAAATATTGAGAGTTGCCAGAATTGGGGAAAACATCAAAGTTTTGAGACTATGAGTTGGAACAGTGCTTGGTGTTTGCCATTCTTTTGTATTCTTGTCTGAAGTGTGTGGAGACAGAAATCCCTGGTTTATAGGAAGTGGAAAGCGCTAAGTCAAGGTGCTCAAGACAGCTGCTGCTGCTGCTGCTGCTGCTAAGTCGCTTTAGTTGTGTTCGACTCTGTGCGACCCCATAGATGGCAGCCCACCAGGCTCCCCCATCCCTGGGATTCTCCAGGCAAGAACACTGGAGTGGGTTGCCATTTCCTTCTCCAATGCATGAAAGTGAAAAGTCAAAGTGAAGTTGCTCAGTCGTGTCCGACTCCTAGTGACCCCATGGACTGCAGCCTACCAGGCTCCTCCATCCATGGGGTTTTCCAGGCAAGAGTACTGGAGTGGGTTGCCATTTATATATAATTAAATAAACACATAAATAAATAAAGATTTTAAAAAGTTAAAACCACCAGAAAAATGCCACAGGTGGTGTGAAATAAAAGAGTGATATTAGAGGCAGAGGGACCCGAATTTGGATGTTGGCTTACTCCCGTCTTCCCTGGTGGCTCAGATGGCAAAGCATCTGCCTACAATGCGGGAGACCCGGGTTTGATCGTAGGTCAGGAACATCCCCTGGAGAAGGAAATGGCAACCCACTCCAGTACTCTTGCCTGGAAAGTCCCATGGAGGGAGGAGCCTGGTAGGCTACAGTCCATGGGGTCGCTAGGAGTCGGACACGACTGAGCGACTTCACTATGCTCAATTTCCTCAAGAGGAAAAAATAGGTGTAAGTAAGCATAATAAGACTAGAGATCTCTTCAAGAAAATTAGAGATACCAAGGGACTATTTCATGCAAAGATGGGCTCGATAAAGGACAGAAATGGTATGGACCTAACAGAAGCAGAAGATATTAAGAAGAGGTAGCAAGAATACACAGAAGAACTGTACAAAAAAGAGCTTCACAACCAAGATAATCACGATGGTGTGCTCACTCACCTAGAGCCAGACATCCTGGAATGTGAAGTCAAGTGGGCCTTAGGAAGCATCACTACGAACAAAGCTAATGGAGGTGATGGATTTCCAGGTGAGCTATTTCAAATCCTGAAAGATGATGCTGTGAAAGTGCTTCACTCAATATGCCAGCAAATTTGGAAAACTCAGCAGTGGCCACAGGACTGGAAAAGGTCAGTTTTCATTCCAATCCCAAAGAAAGGCAATGCCAAAGAATGCTCAAACTACCGCACAATTGCACTCATCTCACACGCTAGTAAAGTAGTGCTCAAAATTCTCCAAGCCAGGCTTCAGCAATATGTGAACCGTGAACTTCCAGATGTTCAAGCTGGTTTTAGAAAAGGCAGAGGAACCAGAGATCAAATTGTGAACATCCGCTGGGTCATGGAAAAAGCAAAAGAGTTCCAGAAAAACATCTATTTCTGCTTTATTGACTATGCCAAATCCTTTGACTGTGTGAATCACAATAAACTGTGGAAAATTCTAAAAGAGATGGGAATACCAGACCACCTGACCTGCCTCTTGAGAAACCTGTATGCAGGTCAGAAAGCAACAGTTAGAACTGAACATGGAACAACAGACTGGTTCCAAATAGGAAAAGGAGTACGTCAAGGCTGTATATTGTCACCCTGCTTATTTGACTTCTATTCAGAGTACATCATGAGAAACACTGGGCTGGAAGAAGCACAAGCTGGAATCAAGATTGCTGGGAGAAATATCAATAACCTCAGATATGCAGATGATACCACCCTTATGGCAGAAAGTGAAGAGGAATTAAAAAGCCTCTTGATGAAAGTGAAAGAGGAGAGTGAAAAAGTTGGCTTAAAGCTCAACATTCAGAACCTATTATACAGAGTGAAGTAGGCCAGAAAGAAAAACACCAATACAGTATACTAACGCATATATATGGAATTTAGAAAGATGGTAACAATAACCCTGTGTACGAGACAGCAAAAGAGACACTGATGTATAGATCAGTCTTATGGACTCTGTGGGAGAGGGAGAGGGTGGGGAGATTTGGGAGAATGGTATTGAAACGTATAATATCATGTATGAAACGAGTCGCCAGTCCAGGTTCGATGCATGATACTGGATGCTTGGGGCTGGTGCACTGGGATGACCCAGAGGGAGGGTATGGGGAGGGAGGAGGGTTCAGGATGGGGAACACAGGTATACCTGTGGCAGATTCATTTCAATGTTTGGCAAAACTAATACAATATTGTAAAGTTTAAAAATAAAATAAAATTTAAAAAAAATTTTAAAAATTAAAAAAAAAAAAAAAAAAAGAAAGAAAACTAAGATCATGGCATCTGGTCCCATCACTTCATGGCAAATAGATGAGGGAACAGTGGAAACAGTGGATGACTTTATTTTTGGGGGCTCGAAAATCACTGCAGATGGTGACTGCAGCCATGAAATTAAAAGAGGCTTACTCCTTGGAAGGAAAGTTATGACCAACCTAGAGAGCATATTCAAAAGCAGAGACATTACTTTGCCAACAAAGGTTCGTCTAGTCAAGGCTATTGTTTTTCCAGTAGTCATGTATGGATGTGAGATTTGGACTGTGAAGAAGGCTGAGAGCCAAAGAATTGATGCTTTTGAACTGTGGTGTTGGAGAAGACTCTTGAGAGTCCCTTGGACTGCAAGGAGATCCAACCAGTCCATTCTGAAGGAGATCAGCCCTGGGATTTCTTTGGAAGGAATGATGCTAAAGCTGAAACTCCAGTACTTTGGCCACCTCATGTGAAGAGTTGACTCATTGGAAAAGACTCTGATGCTGGAGGGATTGAGGGCAGTAGGAAAAAGGGACGACAGAGGATGAGATGGCTGGATGGCATCACTGACTTGATAGACGTGAGTCTGAGCGAACTCTGGGAGTTGGTGATGGACAGGGAGGCCTGGCGTGCTGCAATTCACAGGGTCGCAAAGAGTCAGACACGACTTAGCAACTGAACTGAACTGAGGCATAATAAAAATTACAGGATTTTCTTGGCAGTTTAGTGGTTAACACTCCATGCTTTCCACTGCAGGGAACACAGGTTCCATCCCTGGTTGGGAAACTAAGATCTCACATGCTGGCTATGGCATTGTCGGAAAAAAGCAAAAACAAACAAACACACAAACAAAAAAAACAAACAACACAACAATTGTTTTCTATATGATAAGGAGTAGGCTGGTGCCAAAGTGACCATAAATCAATTTTGTCTCATAAAACCTGACATATTTTATACTTTCACCAACACCCCAGTGGTAAGCAAAACAGAAAAACATTTAAATTCAGTTTGCAGAGTAAATTTGTTTTGTATGGAATTAAGAAATAAAAAAATAAAAAGGTTTCGTTTTTAGTAAGTATGATATAGGAATTCTTCCATCAGAAGTCACAGAAGTTGGAGATAACATACTTCCAATCATTTACCACTAATTTCTGAAACTTTACTATTTAAAATCCACTTTGTAAAGCAGAAAGATTTGCTGTTGGAAATGGGCTTCAAAAGCAAGGTCTCTTTTGAAGTCTGTCTGTTGCGTCTGTCTTCCTTCCTTTCTTACTCCCTCCCTTCCTTCTTTCCTTCCTTATATTGTTTTCCTCCTACTTTAGTTTTTATTTTATGAACCGAAATGTTTTTTGGTTTAGGGAAATGTTACCCTCTCATATCTTTGTATCTATACAGCATATACTATTAACTCAGGATTAAGCAGGGGACTATATGTCTAAGAGCTATTTCAGTGGTTGGTTTATTGGGTTGCTCTTAATATTTAAAACTGCCAATACAGTGAAAAAGAGACTATCATAATATTTATGCATACATTTCACTCCAGTTACATGTTCTCTTTTCACTTAAAAGGTTTTCCTAAAAAGTGAAGAGCTATATTTTATTAATTACCAAAAATTAACCAATTACATAAAAAGTTCAAAATCTTCATGTATCTAAGTGTTTCATAAAATAATTAATGTTCTTCAGATTTATATTAATCCATCTTAAATTTTAAAGAAGGAAAGAACACTCACGTTATGATTATTCGAGTCTCTTATAAGAAAATAGTTGCTAAGTTTTAACTCTAATGATTAGCTATTCTTTTGGTTAAAAATATCATAAAGTATAACAGATATGGTGAGAGTAAAGCTGTCATAACTTGAAAATTTTAACAACCATGAATATACCCTTCCCTTCTTTCATATAGTTTGTTCAAGAAATAGGAATCTCTAAAAGATATCATGGCACTGTGGAAAAGGGACACAGTGGTGGTCACACGGCATAAACAGATTTAGTAAATAATATAAAGAGAGGTACTAACCTAGCTATGAGTTTACTCATCTTCAAGTTAGTTTCTATTTCCTTTAAAGCTGTATTAACTCCATTTGTGCCCTTGAGGCCAGCACTCTCCCCCAATTATCTTTCAGACCTTGTTTGAACTCTATTCTTTTCCTTCTTGCTTTTTAAATCTTTTCATCTCCACTGCCACCTCTCCCCAAGACCTTTCCTCAATTCTACCCCCTCAAGCCCCCATCACATCATCTCCCTATTAATCAGTAATTTTCCCAAAGGACTAGGACACTACTTGCTTACATATAGACTTTTAGTTACCACTCAAGTCACTGCCACAGACTATATTCTTTGAAACCACTCTTACCAAATCCAATCAGTTTATGTCTCATTTCACAGTCTTAAAACCACCTCTCAGTCTCTGACAATGCTTTTTAAAAAATTTCTCCTAGTGTTTGACTGCAGGCTCCTCCTCCTTCTTATCTCTTGTCACACAGATTCACATTCTTTACTGATTATTCTTTCTTTCCTTTCACCGAATGTCTCATCTTGAAAATTCTCTGTGGTTGTCTTTCTTTTTGCACTTTTCTTCAAAACAATGAACTCTGATCTCATGCACATGGTATGACTTCCAAAGATGAATAATTTCCAAGTCATTGTTGTCTGCTGAACATGGATATTGTCCCAGCAATGCAAATATACCTCCCAAAGAACCTTTATCACCTTCAACTTCCTATTGTCCACCATCAATCTTCAATGTTCTTGTTATCACCAGGTTCCAATTTAAACAAATACAAATATCCAGGCACAAAATAGCAGCAATCTCAATATTTTTGTGTTCCTCCAAAAAACTGTCAACATACTTTTTATATCAAAGTGCTGTATTCTCCCTTAAATTTGTCCTCTTGTTTCCTTACTCTATCCTTCCCATAGTTAAGATTATACTTTTAAAATTTTTGGACAATATTCTCTCACCTAGACACACTAACTCCAGTATTTTTCTATTTCCAATCACTTCTTACTTTTGTTCCCAAGAAAGAAAGAAGAAAATGAAAGGTAGTCACTCAATCATGTCTGACTCTTTGTGACCCCCATGTTCGATAGCCTCTCAGGCTCCTCTGTCCATGGAATTCTCCAGGCAAGAGTACTGGAGTGGGTTGCCATTTCCTTCTGCAGGGGATCTTCCTGACCCAGGGATTTAACTCAGGTCTCCTGCATTGCAGGTAGATTCTTTACCATTTGAGCCACCAGGGAAGCCCCAAAGATATCTTTAGATAGTCTATTTATGTTACATCAACTTCATTGCTCACAATCTTGCAGAATACTTAAGGATCTTCTAAAAAGCTACCTCAAACTTCTAATTCCAGTTGTGGTCCATTTAAAGACTGAATATCAACTAAGACTATTTAAAGACTGTATATCAAGCTTTCTCCATAATGTTTTCCAATTCCCCAGATACATTATGCCCTATCTCGAAAGCCACCTAACTTTTTTTTTTTCTTTCTCTTCTACAACTTAGCTTATTCTATTCTCAATCCCTGGAATGTACTCTATCCTTCTAGTTTGATGAACTTCTGTGTTTTTGTTTTGTTTTTTCCCCCCTCAAAACTTTACCTCAACTAAACCTCTTCCATTTACCCATCCTCAATTCCTTGGTACAATGATTAAACCTCTTTTCACAGTTTGCATTGATTTTTCAGCCCTAAATTATGTATTTTCCAGTTTCATACTGTACACTTTTCAAATGCAGTGATCATTATTTTACTGAAAAATTTTGTAGCATGGTGAGTTATACATAGGATGTGCTTAGTGAATATGTGTTGAATAGAACTGAGTATCAGGGACTATGTAAGAATAATTCCAATTAATACAGACATACAAGATCAAAAGAGTGATCAATGTAGACTACATTGTTGAAAAAGTATTCATGTGGGGTAGTAATTGAGCTGGACTTCATATAACAAGTAGAATCTGATTGGCTGATCAGAAAAAGGAGGAGGTTACAGAGCAATAATAGCACAAGAAAAGGAATAGGGAAAAAAATGGAATATTGAATTTTGCAAACAGAAAGGAGATATATCAGGCAGAACACAACATTTATTCGTGAAATAATAGAGGATAAGGTAGAGACAGGAAAAGAGCCCAGTGGTAGGGGCACATAATTGCAAGGCTTAGGTTTGTAAAGCTTTATCCAGTGGACACTGGGAAGTCATTAAAAACTATACACAAGTTATGAGGAAAGAGAAAGGAGCAATTATTTATCCTATGATGGTATCAATAAAATAGAGTTTACATGCTAATTAACAATGATAGAATTGATCGTTCCAGACACTTTGTAGGACTTTTCTAGAAGCACAATTTCTCACCAAATTCTTATCTCTGTACTCATTTCTACAGCTTTAAGTAGTCAATTTACAACAAGTGCTATGAATATATTTTACAAGATCAAAGTTGTATGTTAGTCACTTAGTGTTTTCATCTGGTCAATTCAAGCACCCATTCTGAGCTTTGCCTATTTAAGTGGTTTTGATATTTCAATATCAGACTTAAAGTACTATATTGTCCCCCTTTTCTTTATGTTTTAAAGTCAGGATGACTCATTGATCACTTATTTTCAACTATTAAGACATAGTATTTGTCTGATGGATAGTAGACAATCTAAAAAGCCAACAAAATTCTATTTAGCAACTGGTCTTGCTTGTGTAGGAAATAAAGGAAAATAAAGAGAAAATGTAAAAGATTAAAACTGGAAGTATTAAGCATATTCTTCTAAAATTAGCAAGTAAATTAGCAATGTTCTTTAAAACTTTAAAAAATAAGTCTTTTTTTTTTTTTTTCCCTTTCCTTTCAGCTGAAGTCCTAACAAAAGAACAAAAGCAATAAATCAACAGTCTGGCAATTTGTGATTCACTTTATAACATTTCTGGGAGAATCATTAAAGATCCTTGAATTTTTCTTTCCTAAAACCTCAACTTATAAATAGGATTATCTCATAGATCTTATTGAGATCTTAAAAGAGTCTTTAAGAAATCACAAGTAGTCTGGTAATACGCACAGTAATTTCAAAAGTGATCATGAAACTTATCTGGTTTTTTAAAACCTGTGATCAGTACACGTGATTAGCAAACATTTAGAAAAACTGAATGGTTTCTTTCTTTGACATATATGCAGAATGAAAATTAAAATACACATATGTATAATATTATACATATGAACTGTGGCTCAAGAAAAAGAACTGTCAAACCATCAATAGTTTCCCCTTAATTCAATGACTAATGGAGAGATATAAGGAAAGTCACTTAGATTCTTTAGTTTTCTCAACTGTAAAACAGAGGAGTTGAATTAATAATTCTAAAGGCTCCTTTAAGCTAACGTGTCCTATCAGTCATCACATGGCTGAAATGCACGTTGTGTGGACACCCTCTCCTCTTTATTTTGGCGATGCACTAGGAGGGCATGACCCCTCTAATAAAGCAGAAGGACTACATGCATAATATACAGAAAGACAAGGTCAAACATGCAAAAAAGTATGTTTCCAGCCTCAGTATGTAAAAAAAATATACTTTTCACTCTTAAGAGAGTATGAGATATGCAACTTATAGGTAACATGGACTTAAGGAGAAATAATGATTAAACAACAGTACACATGTTAATTCTTTTATTTCTTTTAATTTTATATCGGTTACTGTTAGGTAGGTAGAATAGGAAAAAGGAGTCCAGAAAGGCAGTGGTTAAAAGACAAAGAAGGGAAAAGCCCACAAGAATAGAATAAAGGAAGGTCCGAGGACTGGAATGAAGATCACAGGTAGAACAAACAGCACTCCTGGCTAGCCCGATTTACACAGGGCAGGTCCAGGGGGAGGAGAAAAAACATAAAAAGAGGAGCCAAAGGGCCAGGTGTCTCTCTGTCTCTCGCTCTCTTTCTCTATCTCTGTCTCTCTCTCTTCTCTTCGCATCTTTTGGGTCAGCATGCCCTCACGCCTAGAGGATATATTTTCCTTTATTTTCTAAATAAAACTGAGCTGTAACACGGAGCTGTCCGAGAGCTGTGACACGGTCTGTCCCAGGGCTGTAACGCTGGTCTGTCACTTCAAATTTTTATTGTGATGAGACAGAACCGAGGAAATTACACACTCCCCCAGCAGTTACCTTTGTATTAAGAAAATATTCACTAGGTTTGCGTATATAACATTAAGTTCTTAAACCTTTGCACTTACTTGTTTATCAAATTTTGATATTACTTTGCCAACATTCTGTCTCAAATTACACAACCGTATGTGAATTTATGAATCATGCTTACTTTAATAAGAATTTATTTCCAATATATTTACCTGAGACTTCCTTTTCACTGTAGTATCTCTTAAGAATACTCTTAGTAAAGAGAACTTAAGATCTCTCAAGATCTCTTGAGATTTCTTACTCTCATTCTATACAATCTGTTTTAAGCCCCTCTAAATATTATACACAAAAATTCTAAATTAAAATAAAGATATTATAGTTATCCTGGAGTGTGATGTTACAAGACACTGGATCTGAGTGATAGATCACTTCTGCCAATATTCTCAAATATCCCACACTATCTCTCTTAAGAGAGAACAGGAAGCTCCCTGCTAGAATGATAATGACAACTTCGGGGAAAAGAACTTAGGAACGTAGTTGCAAGAGCTGGAGCATTTCATGCAGTTCCTTAATGTTAAATATGACAGAAGTTCCATCCTGAAAAGCTTAACAGACATTGTATAAGACTTTATTCTTTATTTTATCAGTAGTGTGAATCTATTTGCACCAAATTTATTATCATTCTGATAAGGAATATAATTAACTGAAGTAAACAAGTGCAATTTCATCTTAGTTGTATGGTGCATTATGTGATTATAGCATGACTGAATTCTGGTAATGGTAAGCTTTCTGAACTCCACTGGATAAAGGTTTAAAGTACAGTTTCATGTTTATATTTAAAGTACAGTGTGCAGTTTCAGGTTTATGTTTAAATGCCATTGGGAATCATGTACTGCTTAACTTGACATCCTAAGGATTAAATATATGAAAAATTTATTTATAAATACTTTTATGTAAATATATTGTTGCATGAATGGTGCCAATAATAAAAATGTGATTCTGTAATTTGTCAATACTGTGCATAACTCATTTTACCTAATGAAAATTTAAAATGTAAAAAATTTAACTGCAAAAGAAGAGAAAGAAAAATGAATTGTAAATAGAACTCAATAAAAAAAAATCCTTTTACATAACTGATCTTTTAGATATGTATGTGTATGTGCTCATGAGGTGTGCAAATTTATACACTAGGATGACTTGTTTTTGTGCCTTTCACTGACTATGCTACAATAAGTGATGTAGAACTATACAAGGAACAGAAATACAAGTAATAAATATAGAATATACAGTTTATCAATGATGTTAAGAAATATGCAAGAACTATAGAGTGAACTGTTAAAAGTTAATGCATATTATATTTCATATTTGTAGAGACTATCACTAGTAGCTCATTCCAAATAACTAAATGCAAAAGCAAAAATACATTCTGCTTGAATGGGCACCATAAATTCACATTATTGCCACATACATATTCTAGTGTGTGTATCAATTTATTTGATGAAAAATATATTAACAACAACAAAACCAGATAACTAAATAAATAATCCTTTCATCAGCCCCTGATTTCTGCCATACTTATGCTTTGGTGAATCATCAAGGGGAGTAAATTATTCATTATAAATTTCAAAGAAGAGTCTCCATTGAAAAAGCTCTGCCTTGGTCCTTCTTGGAACCAACATCAAGAGAATTCATGGCAGTCTCAAATATTGCAGTAAAATAGAAGGTGAGAGGCAAATTGCTCAAGAGAGGTGTCTAGAATGAACTGAGCTCAGGGAGCTACATCCCAGCTGAGTGAGGTGTGTAAAGATAATTATTAATATCTTGAGTTACACTAGGAAAGAAAAAGATTAATCAAGAAGTTGCATACAAATGTCAGTCAAGGCTTTAAAAACTGAAATCTTTATTCGCTTTCCAATGGAAAACCTAGAATGTTTTTAATAGTAGCTCTAAATACAGTCACTATAATATAGCATATTGGCATTAACAAATCATTTGTACTATAAGTGTTTGAAATATTTGATTATCTTAATTTTATATCAAAGGACTTAGTATAATATCAGTCCTATTGTAACAGGACAAATTACTCAAAATAAACATGATGAATTAACAAATCTGATCTACATTGCTTCAAAATAAATTCAAACTTATACTAACACACATTCACACTAATAACAAGCAGTTACATCTTGCAACATAGGTTTTATAGGAAGGAGTTTCCAAAAAATTTACCACAACATTATCCCATCTGGTTAATTGTCTCCAGCTTGTTAGTTAAAATTATCAACACCACTACTAAGTAGTAATTTATCTCTAATTCTTGGTTAATCTCTGCTAATACATTTATAACAGAAAAGGGAAGAAATTAATTGGTGATAAACTGGCACTCCACATGCATTCTCTAATTCCTTATTTTCATGTGTTCTGGCTGGATACAGACAGCTGATGGTACAATCACTTTTGCTACCATTCTTTTCCCATGATTTTCTTTGACTGCCAGAGGACATCATCTAGGTCCTGTGAGGCAGGGTTCTTTCTCTTTCACTCAGCTTAACAAATCAGAAAACATTTAGATAACTGATTTTTGTGAGTGAAAAAATTAGTGTGTGACTTAAATTAATGAGTACTTTCCACTCAGTAAGCAACATTCCCATCTTGGTCATGGCATAAGTTAATATCCAAAACCTCTTGCTTAGTGTTAATACCAAATATCAATACATATTTAAATTTATGTCAAACAGAATTGCCTCTTTGGTCCAAGCAAGAGTATATTGATGATACCAGGGATACTGACCAAGTCAGACATCTACTGTATACTTTCTGTGTGTTAGTCATTAAGCTAAGTGGTTTTGGGGTTATCAAATGTAAACCTATTACCACTCTATGAGGTAGATACTATCTACCTAATTTTACTATCTGTCCTAATTTTACAGATTGCTAACATAAGGCTAAAAAAAGTCAAGTAATTACCCAGTATTCAATTTAGAAAGCTGATTCCAGAGTCCAAAGGACAAATTATTTGGTACTGGGTAACATTTATGGAAAGCCTAAAAAGAGAGAGAAATTTGGAACAGAAAAAGATTCTTAAAACCATCATTGTCCTCTTTTCCTTAATTTCTCCAATCCACAATTCCCATCAAAATGAAACATTTAGGAGGCAATCATAATAGAGTCAAGATCTGTAGGGGAAAAGACCCGAGGTGGTCAATGTAATTTAATTTGAATGTGATACATAACAGCTAGACCAAGACCAACCAAGTCTAACTTTTAATTTATAGATCCAACAAATTTTGTTCATCAAAATATGCATATGATCCAGTGGTAAAGGTTTTGAAATTAAGACCCCAAAGACAAAGCCGGAGCATTCTGCATAATTGCCTTAACAGTTAGAGCCAACAGGCAGAGTCCTATGTAAAACAGTATTCCTATAGGTGTAAAAACCTGAAGTAAAGACTAACAGTACCATTATCTGCAGGTAGGTGCTAATAAGGGCATTCAGGCAGATGAAGTGTCAACAGGGTCGATCTCTTGAGGAGTGAACTTGGGTTACTACCATGTGGCAGGGAAACCAAAGGTTGTGAAATTTAGGATTGTAGCCAGGGAAAAAAGAAAGGCATCAATACTATTACTAAAGTCTGAAAGAAAAGTAAACTAAAGATTTGCCAGATTAGAGTTAAATATACGCCATTTGAAAAAACTGAGTGTGAAAAGCAAGTATTGATAAGTAACCTCTTGCAGGGAAACTCACTTACTCTCATATTCATGTCTTTTAAAGCCAGAACTCAATGCCTTTCTCTTATAAAATTCAAACTTATAATAAGAATATTAAATTGTTACTCTTAGAATATTAAATGTACAACCTATGGAGCTCAAAGATTTCCTAAAAAAAAAAAAAAGGTAGAAACAGTTTAAGATTTACAATTTTTAGGTAGAGATGATATAAGTAATTGTGGGTACAATTACTACTGCCCAGAATTGCAATGAATTAGGAGAAGGAAATGGCAACCCACTCCAGTGTTCTTGCCTGGAGAATCCCAGGGGCGGGAGAGCCTGGTGGGCTGCCGTCTATGGGGTCGCACAGAGTCGGACACGACTGAAGCGACTTAGCAGCAGCGGCAGTAGATGCACATTATACACAGTCTATTAGTGTAATCGCCAGTAATCTCATGGTGTTCAGACTTACTCAAGTACCACCCCAGCATATTAGTAATAATAAAATTTAACAAATACTAAGAGAGAGAGCCATGCTCATCACACAGAAACTGTCAACTACAAATAATAAATAGTCTGTTTTAGTTTGCATCTGGATTTTAAATCACATTAGACAGCCATTTTAGCTCACAAAAAGTTTGCATCTGATATAATCAATAAAGGAAATAAGCCCCTACTTAGTACTGAATGTTTCCCTGGTGCTGTGAAGTCCAGAAGCACCTTTTGCAAAGTCACTCTGTGACTAATCTGAAACATTAAATTTGGGTCACTTTAGGGATGGTAAACACCCGATCCATGCACCGTCATGCTCTTTTTACCCACCAACCACAGAAGACCTCACTAATTTATGCTGGCTTGCTTTCTACCTTGGAGACTAACTATAGTATCAAATACATGGCATAATCTCAGACTCTTGTTCAACACAGTATTCAAGACAGTCATGAACGACGTGGTATAACCCTGGAAAGACCGATACATTGGTGAGCTCACAAACTTGGGCTATAAATTCAGGCTTGCCATTGAGGAACTGCATGGCACTTGTTGGCCATTTATTTAATTTCTCCACAGTTTGTTTCCACTCAGAAAACATTTCAGTGAAAAGATATAGTGCTATAAATTTATATTTCTGTCAGTAGAATAGAGAATAATTTTTTAAAGGTAGAAGCAGATTTACATAAAGAACAAAATATTATTAGTTAAGCCATCTCACTCTTCAGGCTAAAGAAAACAATTTTTCCATTGAGATTATTTTAGGAAAAAGTGTTACCAATTAGGAATACTGCCTGCTTAACTTTTAATGCAGCATTTTTAAAGTATATTTTTGAATTAATCTTCTTTACTAAGTTAAAATACACAGCTATTTTTGAAGTTTAACTTAAATTTATTTTCTTCAAAACATACAGCAAAAACTTAGAAATTAAGATTATTTTAGTCTTTCACATAAATTTACATAATTTGAGCAAAACTTGCCACTACTTCTTAATTTTTGCTATTCTTCCAAAAGTTATTACTATTATTAGGAGGACAACACTTTAGAATTAAAATGAATGAAACCCTAAACTAGGTAATTTCAGACTATTATAAATCCTAATTTCATATACAAAATTTATTACCAGTCCCCTGCATTCAGTATTTCCATAAAACAGTATGTTGTCACTTTTTTCACTTCTATTTTTGCTTTGCATCTAACATTTTAAAAAATTTTTAAAGATTGCGTATTTTCCACAAAGAATAGCATTCCATGTTAATCTGACACTATTTTTATTGATAAAAATCTTTCTTTTTTTAACCAAGGTATGAAATTAGATATTTCTATTTTATTATTTGGTTATAAGTCTATAATCATAAATTAAGAAATATTACATATATGGTAGTAAAAAATATTTTTTGGGTGAGACAGTTTAGGAATATTCTAGACCATAGAACCTAAAAAACTACATCAATTCTTCAAGAAACAATCAAAAATTCTATAAATGAAAATATATGACTTACATATTTAGAGATTCCTTAGGAATACAGGTAATGTCCATGCTAAATAGAAACATGAAGTTGCTCTATTTAAAAATTCTTGAATGGCCACTTCAGGACTGCTATTCATTTCCAAGGCTAACTGGTATGTGAATTGGGTCACAAAAGCAATTTTCATTGAATATTATAGTCTAAAGAGACAAATTATACTCGGTGACAGAAGATGTAAAAAGAGGCCTTGGCATATTTATATGTTAACTTGCAGAACTCAGAATAGCAAAAATTCCCTAAAATATTTATTGTATTTATCCATAATCTCCATTTATTTTATGCATATCAATAACATCTCATCAAATTATTCCTAAATCTGTTCCAGAAAGCATAGTGGTTCAAGAAAAGTACAGTGGTGAAACAGCCATACACCCTTACATATGTAAAGTAAACTTTAATGTCATCAATTCACAGAAACTGTGATCTATAAGCGATGAAACATAATTGAAGTAAGAATATAAGAGCCAGCAGAAAAAAAACTACATCTGTGCCTTAACATTAGTCATCTCTTGATCATCTTCACGACTATATGGCAGTGGCTAACAGAAAATGACAGACCATCTATTTAGTGGGGTTGGGTCTACGGCCTTATATGTAGTAGCTGAATCTCTAATTGTCCAGTGTAACTTACTGCAAATGTGTTGTGAGGATGCCCATCACCAGAAGAGTGGCCACAGACACATAATTTTGTTTCTGGAAGCAATTCCTAGATTAAACAAAGAGAATCAGGAGTTGGCTTTTTTCCCCCAATCTTATGCTAATAATGTACATTATCATTTAAGAAAATTATTTTGGATTATTATCTTGATAGGTCAACCTAGATAAAACTATCCCACCTTTGTATCACAGCTAATAATAGTATAAATTTTAAAACTAGGAATGATTTGGCAGATGTTAATTTAAATATTTGAACATATGAATTAATCACTAACCAAAAATTATTGATCTACCATGATCTTGACTTAAGAATCTTCTCATTTCTAAGCTAAACTTATAGCCAATGTTAATAAATACTCCCACAACTTTAAATGGTACTATGATTTTAGAGTACGGGTTGCTATTTGTCTTTAAACTTTATCTTTTTCACACAAGCTAACTGTTGACTCGTCAATTACAACCAATATAAATGAACATAAAGCCTGTCTTGTCATGAAATGTGAGAACAATCACAAGAACCTCATTTAATAAACTGTCTAGGCTCTGCATTACTACAACACAAATATTGCCATTAAATATATATTTAAGACTATGGAGCCAAACTCCATAATCTCTGATAAAACCTGTTGAATTATGTCATTTGTATTGAAAACTACTCTATATACTCAAATGAACAGTTTGCATTTTTATCTGTAAAAGTAAAGTGATTATTTATTGATAAATGACATGAAATGTCATTTTTTACTAAGTAGTATTAGACATTTCAAAAGATTTTGTCTGAAGGGCAAAAGGATTACACTGCATTTGAATAGACCATGTGACAACACATCCTTAGACTTCATGTATGATATGAAAGGATGATCCCCATTCGTAAGATACACAAGGGAAATTATAAGTATATCAGAAGAGAAGAAAAGCAAGGAGGAATGTGGTAGGGGTGTCAAGGAGTATTTGTAGTGGTTTGATGCATGTAAATATTACATCTTATAAATAATTCTTTTCAAATACATCTCTGAAGTTCAGGGGCTCTGTTTAAGAAACGGATTGTATATGCTTTACATGAGTATGTGTCATTTTTGTTTCAAGATAAGAGCAACCTTAATTCAAACAGAAAAAAACAAAAATGGCTTCCCAAATATTCTTCTCCTCCAGTTTCATATGAAGAAGTATGTCACCTGACACTGGCAGATGAGGAAAATATGTTCAAGTTATATTTTGCTGTCAGAATCCAACAAACACGTTTTCATCTAAATTATTTTGTCAACAGCCTTGTAGTACCCTTGCTAACCTTATTTGGCACCAGTGAATAATTAGATACACAGGGGTGTGACTCCAATTGAAGGTGTTGGCATTGTAGCACTCTGTGAAAATATTAACTATGAGGTTAACTCCAATTTTCTCTTCTTTAATTAAATGCACATGGTACTAATGAGGTAACCTACTGTTCCTTGATAGCACTAATTAGCTAAGAGGAGAGTACACTCTCACACTGCAATTTAAACCTAAAAATAAGGTTGAAATATGCTAATTGCAGGCAATTTAAAACAGTACAAGTTGAAGAACTAGTCATAATAAGAGAAACTGACTGCTTTACAGTTAGGCAGCTGTAACTTTGGTTAAAATCAAAACAAGCCACATGATTTTTGGACTGCTATTTAACAAGGTCATACACATCTGAAAATTAAAAAAAAAAAAAAAAGAAATGCTACTCCATACCACAGAAATGAACCAACTAACAAAAAATGCTCAGATCGACATTTGTCTACCTAAAACCAAAAATGGTTAGAACTCCAAAAGTGCCTCAACACTATTTATATTTAGTGCTGAAAATGAAATTCCATAAGTAAGCAACATCACCTTAAGCTCTTTCAAGAGCACCCAACTTAAACATTGTACTTTGTGTCTCCAACGCAGACAAAACATGTTGGGTGCTGGAGGTTTGCCATCCCGATCACAAGCTCTGAGGGAAGATTTAGAGATGACTAAAAAACAGGACATTTCCAGACCAGATACAAGTATACTGATAAAAATACACAAAAGATGCTATGGAATAAAATGGTGTAGGCACAATTTAAAGGATATAGGTGCCAAAATTATCTGAAGGATTTCATTGTAAGAGGGAGATTTTTGCTCCTTTACTTCTACAGATTGCAGTTATGGGTTTGATTGAGAGCAGCCTGCAGCATCACTGTGAGAATTTTCTCCATTCTCAGCTCAAATGACTCATAAATGTAATTTCAGTAAATCTAAGTATAATCCAAACATATCTTCTTTAATTGTGTCTCAAAAATTTACACAATATGATTTCAACCGATAACCACTGAGGTAACTTTGACAAACAAAATTCTAAAGGACCTTCTGAAGCCATTGCATATTTTTGTTAATCCGAAACTTTGTTTAACCAAAGCAATCATCAGCTGACAGTGCCAAATCATTCCTGTTGCTGGAGATAAAAATACAGCAAATAAAAATGATACTGTCATTAATCTATCCTTGGAGATAAAAGAGAGAGGACTGTCCCACAGTATGGACTTGCAGTGACACTTCTGTGCAGTCATTTTGCATCCAAATTATAAGTTTAAACAATCAAAAGAGTTGAACAAACAATAAAAAGTCAAAAATCAAAATTTGTAAAAAGAGAAAGTCAACTTAATCTTATGTTTACTGAAGAACAATACCTTGGAAAAAAGTAAACCGTTTGAAAGGTCAAGTCTTTTAAGTAACTCCCAATTAGTAACTCCAGGAGTTAAAAGGATGTGAGACTAAACTGCACTGCCATTAGCCCATCGTCACGTCTTGCCAAAAAGCTTGGTTGAAGAAACTGCTTTGAAAAAACCCACCAAGCTTCTCCTGGCTGTCCTAGAGCTCTCTACAACAGAAGGAGACAGAATGTTGGCAAGAGATGCTAATCAACCTCCAACCAACTATGCTTGAACAGATCCATGAGGTTGCAGGTCTGTAAAAGGGTAGCAAGGCAAATGAAATCATACAGTCATTGGAGGCAACCTGACATGGTCCAGCAAATCACAGGGAAACACAATATGAATGGATGTTTTAAGTGTTTGCATCTGTTTCAGATAAGCACCAAAGAACATTTTAAGAGTGAAAAGGCCATGACAATGTACTGGAATGGGCTTTCAACATTAACTTCAGAGGAAATCTATTCTTCCATTAAATATGGATCATTGCAATTTTCCGTTAAAACAATAAAGAGTAAATCGTTCTGTGTTGGAAATGAGAGCACTGGGTCTGGAGACAGTCTTCTAGGGTTCAGATCCTGACTCAACACTTATTAGGAGTGTGACCTTGAGTAAGTTACTTAGCTCTCCTTCCTCTCTGTCCAGCTTCCCAGGTGGCTCTAGTAGTAAAGAACATGTCTGCCAATGCAGGAGACATAGAGATGCTGGTTTGTTCCCTGAGTCAGGAAGATCCCCTGGAGAAGGACATGGCAACCCACTCCAGTATTCTTGCCTGGAGAACCCTGTGGACAGAGGAGCCTGGCAGGCTGTTGTCCTTAGGGTTGCAAAGAGTCGGACATGACTATGAAGCATACTTAGCACATATGCATACCTTTCTGTCCAGAAAGGGAATAGTAAATAACAAGGTTCTAAGGTTGTTAAATACACTGATTTATAAAGTACTTAGAACACTGCTAGTATCCATATGCTTAATGTCTCTTAGTTATGTACTTATTACTATTTATTAGCTATCATTATTGCTTCAGAATATTCAATTTTTTTCAAATAAAAAATTATTAAAGTTCTACTGTATATAAAAAACACTGTAAAGGATGCAAAATTTCCCAAGACATTCTATCTGCATTCAAATAGCTTTACATTACTATTAGACTTCATGATATAAATCAAAGTATCTTCCATATAAATAAAAAATATTAAAAAGAAAGAAAAAAAATCACTATAAAAAAAAAATACTTGTTTCTCCTTAGAAACCTGGTGTGGCAAAGCAAAAAGTTAATATGAGAGTGTTTGCATTCAGTGACAAAGTTAAGTGACTTCTAAGAAATAATATAATTTCTACAAAGTTGATGATGGCATATTTTTCTTAGAAAAACAGGCAAGTATTATAAGTTGATTTTTCCTAACAAATGAACATACTTTTTTTTTTATGGTAGCTTTCTTTTTCTTTTTTTAATTTTTTAACTTTACAATATTGTATTGGTTTTGCCATATATCAACATGAATCTGCCACAGGTATACACATGTTCCCCATGCTGAACCCTCCTCCCTCCTCCCTCCCCATACCATCCCTCTGGGTTGTCCCAGTGCACTAGTCCCAAGCATCCAGTATCGTGCATCGAACCTGGACTGGCAACTCATTTCATATATGATATTATACATGTTTCAATGCCATTCTCCTAAATCATCCCACCCTCTCCCTCTCCCACAGAGTCCAAAAGACTGTTCTATACATCAGTGTCTCTTTTGCTGCCTCGTATACAGGGTTATTGTTACCATCTTTCTAAATTCCATATATATACACGTTAGTATGCTATATTTGTGTTTTTCTTTCTGGCTTACTTCACTCTGTATAATAGGCTCAAGTTTCATCCACCTCATTAGAACTGATTCAAATGTATTCTTTTTTAATGGCTGAGTAATATTCCATTGTGTATATGTACCACAGCTTTCTTATCCATTCATCTGCTGATGGACATCTAGGTTGCTTCCATGTCCTGGCTATTATAAACAGTGCTGCGATGAACATTGAACATATTTTTAAATTATAATTTTTTGAGGTTGGCTGAAAATAGAATCAAATTTTTCTTTAATATGTTTACAAATTTAGTGTCTTATAAAATTTGGGACAAAATGATATATGAATGGAATAATGATCTACATTTTAAAGGTGCAAACATTTTTTTAAAAAGTCTTCATCCAGTCAAGAATTGTGGACCCTCCTGACCTAATATGAAACAAGAATAAAATTAAATGGTTGAGTGGCCTTTCCTCTACTCTGACTGTTCTGTTTGTTGGTTTGGTTGTCTGTTTTTAATCCATTCATCAAATCTGAGAGAAGTTATCCGAAGGACAGTGTGGCCAGGGTTGTACCAGGATGATACATGTTGGCTTTGCAAATTCAAAATATTGTGTTTGAATCTGCCCATCTCTGAAAAACAGATTAAAATCTGCCCAGCTGTGACAGAGGAGGTGAAGAAAAGAGAACTACTGCCTGGGAAACACTGTGAGTATTTCATAAGACCAGTGGATCAGAGTAGGAGGTGTATCATTTGAAATCAGTCAGTGAGTAGAAGGACAACACACCCTGGAGAACCAAACCAATATGAGCACACGCCTGAAGACTCTTCATTCTCAACAAGCAGTAAGACTATCTTATTTCCTTCTGTGGTACTGACTACAAAACCTATATGATATAGCGAGGAGAATACAGTACAGCCATTAAAGAACACTTTGCAGAGAAGGAAAATAAAACCCAGGGAAGTGATAATATTTACAAAGGTCATGCTTTTATTTATTTTTCTAAGGCTGCTGTGCATCATGAAACCTACAGATTCTCAAACTTTAGCATGTAAATAATGTCTGGATAAACTGTAATAATTAAGAATTCAAGGTTAGACATCTAGATTCAAAAATTCTAGACAATCAGATTCCAAATCCATGAGTATGCATTTTTCAAGTGTCTTGAGAACTGTGATTTAGAGCTTCCATGATTACACTTGGAGAAATACTGTCTTCTGTGTTCAAGATACTTGTATGACAGGTAAGTTTTCACTCTTTTATTCTATTATTCAGTCATTCAATACTTAAGAACCTACTATGTGCTATAAGCTATATTATCCATGTAGATATAAAAATAAAAGAAAATCATCTCTGGTTCCAGAGGAGAGTGGGAAGAATAGCCTTGTAAACTAGGATACAACTAAGTGTGATATTGGCATCTTGAACCTCTTTGACAATCTGACAAATTTCCTCAGAAAGAAAATTTAATTATATAAAATAAAATATAAGAAGTTAGGAAGGAAATCAGTTATACCAAAATTCAATTATCAAAATATTTAAAAAGCTGGGCTTGTAAATATTAATCAATGTGCTTCTTTGTGAATACATTACATAATAAGACATAATGTCAGGTTAATAGCCACTATAATTTTAAGTAGTAATAAGCATAACTAATACTTCTAGATATTTTTGCCAGCTGTAATGTAATATGAAAACATCTCTCATATTTTTTTATGACATTGTAAAACTATGTCATAGACAATGCCAATCTTCCTGTGGTTTGTTACCTACATTTGTAATAGAATAAAATATTAAGTTTTAATTAGAAATGAAAATGAGAATACTTTTTCTTCCATTCATGTTCATTGACCTCCTGAATCTACCCATGGATCCCACACTGAGACTCAACATTAGAGAGAAATGTACTAAGACATAAACAGAACAGTTCCACTATATTGAAAGAATGTATTAAGAATGAGAACTTTATTACTTGAAAAATAAAGACCTGGAAAGGAAGAAAGAGATAATCTAAAAGACTTAGAATTGCACTTGACAAATGTGATCATGTGGGTGTGGCTCAAATGTGAGATGGATAGGGAGAGAGGATGAGAGAGAAGACTGGTAAACTCAGACTATGGAAAGTTCTGCACATAAGACAAAGAGAATTTCTATCATGCCCTGAGGTAAAGGGAAGAGCAGATTTTCTTTTAAGGAGACATTCCAAAAGCCTGAGGGTGTGGGCTTAGACTAGAATTGGGACCTGATCGATGGTGGCCTAAGATGCCCAGAGATTCACTGGAAAGTTAATTATGGTGTGGACCAAATCAAGAGCAGTCAAAGTGAGAAAACAGTATTCATTTTGAGAAGAGGCTAACTTCTGATTTGAAAATTATCTGAGTGACAGAATGAAAGAGTGAAGGACACTGGAAGTAGATTGCGATGTCACCAGAAAGTTAAGAGGACACAAGACAACAAAATAAAACAAAAATTAAGAGGATTTGCTTCATTTGGAAATACTACATTGGAGGTGACTGCAGGATATGCAGGTAGCTATTTACAGCAAATATTTGAGTATAGTATAAGCTTTAAGTTCAGGGAGGTCTGAGATCTTACTCAAGCAGTGAGTGGATGTGTTGTCACTGAGATCATCTAAGGAGGTCGTTCTCAGTTCGGTTCAGTTCAGTTAACTAGTCGTGCCCAACTCTGAGAAACCATGGACTACAGCACGCCAGGCCTCCCTGTTCATCACCAACTCCCAGAGTTTACTCAAACTCATGTCCATTGAGTTGGTGATGCCAACCAACCATCTTATCCTCTGTCGACCCCTTCTCCTCCCACCATCAATCTTTGCCAGCATCAGGGTCTTTTCAAATGAATCAGTCCTTAGCATCAGGTGGCCAAAGAATTGGAGTTTCAGCTTAAGCATCAGTCCTTCCAATGAATATTCAGGATTGATTTCTTTAGGATGGACTGGTTGGTTCTCCTTGCAGTCTGAGGGACTCTCAAGAGTCTTCTCCAACACCACAGTTCAAAAGCATCAATGCTTCAGTGCTCAGCTTTTTTTATATTCCAACTCTAGCATCCATACATGACTACTGGAAAAAAACATAGGTTTAACTAGACAGATCTTTGCTGGTAAAGTTGGTAAATCTCTCTGCTTTTTAATAGGCAGTCTAGGTTGGGCATAACTTTTCTTCCAAGGAGCATGCATCATTTAATTTCATGGCTGCAGTCACCACCTGCAGTGATTTTGGAGCCCAAAAATATAAAGTCTCTCACTGTTTCCAATGCTTCCCCATCAATTTGCCATGAAGTGATAGGACTGGATGCCATGATCTTAGTTTTCTGAACGTTGAGTTTTCAGTCAACTCTTTTTTCACTCTCCTCTTTCACTTTCATCAAGAGGCTCTTTAGTTCTTCTTTGCTTTCTACCATAAGGGTGGTGTCAATCTGCATATCTGAGGATATTGATATTTCTCCAGGCAAGCCTGATTCCAGTTAGTGCTTCATCCAGTCCAGCATTTTTCATGATGTACTCTGCATATAGATTAAATAAGCATGATGACAATATAGAGCCTTGATGTAATCCTTTCCCGATTAGGGAAACGATTAGTCTGTTGTTCCATGTCCAGTTCTAACTGTTGCTTCCTGATCTGCATACAGATTTCTCAAGAGGCAGGTCAGGTGGTCTGGTATTCCATTTCTTTCAGAAATTTCTACAGTTTGTTGTGATCCACACAGTCAAAGGCTTTGGCATAGTCAACAAAGCAAAAGTAGATGTTTTTCTGGAACTCTCTTGCTTTTTCAATGATCAAACAGATGTTGGCAATTTGATCTCTGGCACCTCTGCCTGTTCTAAATCCAGCTTGAACATTTGGAAGTTCATGGTGAATGTACTGTTGCAGCCTGGCTTGGAGTATTTTGAGCATTACTTTGCTAGCATGTGAGATTAGTGAAATTGTGTGGTAGTTTGAGCATTCTTTTGCATTACCTTTCTTTGGGATTGGAATGAAAACTGACCTTTTCCAGTCCTGTGGCTACTGCTGAGTTTTCCAAATTTGCTGGCATATTGAGTGAAGCACTTTCACAGCATCATCTTTTAGGATTTTAAATAGCTCAACTGCAATTCCATCACCTCTGCTAGCTTTGTTCTTAGTGATGCTTCCTAAGGCCCACTTGGCTTCGCATTCCAGGATGTCTGGCTCTAGGTGAGTGATCACACCATCGTGATTATCTGGGTCATGAAGATCTTTTTGTACAGTTCTTCTGTGTATTCTTGACACCTCTTCTAATATCATCTTCTTCTGTTGGGTCCATATCATTCTGTCCTTTATTTTGTGCCCATCTTTTCATGAAATGTTCCCTTGGTATCTCTAAAATCTTGAAGACATCTCTAGTCTTTCCCATTCTATTGTTTTCCTCTATTTCTCTGCATTGATCACTGAGGAAGGCTTTCTTATCTCTCCTTGCTATTCTTTGGAATTCTGCATTCAGATAGGTATATCTTTCCATTTCCCCTTTGCCTTTTGCTTCTCTTCCTTTCAAAGCTATTTGTAAGACCTCCTCAGACAATCGTTGATCTTTTTTTGATTTCTTTTTCTTGAGGATGGTCTTGATCCCTGCCTCCTGTACAGTGTCACGAACCTCCATCCATAGTTCATTAGGCACTCTGTCTATCAGCTCTAATACTCTATTTATCACCTCCACTGTATAATCATAAGAGATTTGATTTAGGTCATACCTGAATGGTCTAGTGGTTTTCCCTACTTTCTTCAATTTAAGTCTGAATTTGGCAATAAGGAGTTCATGATCTGAGCCATAGTCAGCTCCTAGTCTTGTTTTTGCTGACTGTATAGAACTTCTCCATCTTTGGCTGCAAAGAATATAATCAATCAGATTTCTGTATTGACCATCTGGTCATGTCCAGGTGTAGAATCTTCGAGTGTATTTGCTATGACCAGTGTGTTCTCTTGGCAAAACTCTATTAGCTTTTGCTCTGCTTCATTCTGTACTCCAAGGCCAAATTTGCCTGTTACTCCAGGTATTTCTTGACTTGTTACTTCTGCGTTCCAGTCCCCTATAATAAAAAGGACATCATTTTTGGGTGTTAGTTCTATAAGGTCTTGTAGGTCTTCATAGAACCATTCAACTTCAGATTCTTCAGCATTACTGGTCGGGGAATAGACTTGGGTTAAAGTGAAGTTGCTCAGTGATGTCCAACTCTGCGACTCCATGGACTGTAGCCTACCAGGCTCCTTTGTCCATGGGATTTTCCAGGCAAGAATACTGGAGTGGGTTGCCATTTCCTTCTCCAGGAGATCTTCCTGACCCAGGGATTGAACCCGGGTCTCCTGCATTGTAGGCAGAAGCTTTACCATCTGAGCCACCAGGGAAGTCCATAGACTTGGATTACTGTGATATTGAATGGTTTGCCTTGGAAACGAATAGAGATCATTCTGTCTTTTTTTTTTTTTTTTATGATAAATATTTTTCTTTTTTTTTAAATTTTATTTTATTGTTAAACTTTACATAATTGCATTAGCTTTGCCAAATATCAAAATGAATCCGCCACAGGTATACATGTGAGATTGCATCCAAGTACTGCATTTAGGATTCTTTTGTTGACTATGATGGCTACTCCATTTCTTCTAAGGGATTCTTGCCCACAGTAGTAGATATAATGGTCATCTGAGTTCAATTCACCCATTCCAGTCCATTTTAGTTCACTGATTCCTAAAATGTTGACGTTCACTCTGGCAATCTCCTATTTGACCAATTTCAATTTACCTTGATTCATGGACCTAACATTCCAGGTTCCCATGCAATATTCCTCTTTACAGCATCAGATTTTACTTCCATCACCAGTCACATCCACAACTGGGTGTTGTTTTTGCTTTGGCTTCATCTCTTCATTCTTTCTGGAATCATTGCTTCACTGATCTCCAGTAGCATATAGGGCACCTACCGACCTGGAGAGTTCATCTTTCAGTGTCCTATCTTTTTGCCTTTTCATACTGTTCATGGGGTTCTCAAGGCAAGAATACTGAAGTGGTTTGCCATTCCCTTCTCCAGTGGACCATGTTTGTGCCATGTGCTAAGGCCATCTGGTTCAGGTCAGATCAGATCAGTCAATCAGTCGTGTCTGACTCTTTGCGACCCCATGAATCGCAGCACGCCAGGCCTCCCTGTCCATCACCAACTCCTGGAGTACACTCAGACTCACGTCCATCGAGTCAGTGATGCCATCCAGCCATCTCATCCTCTGTCGTCCCCTTCTCCTCCTGCCCCCATTCCCTCCCAGCATCAGAGTCTTTTCCAATGAGTCAACTCTTCACATGAGGTGGCCAAAGTATTGGAGTTTCAGCTTTAGCATCATTCCTTCCAAAGAAATCCCAGGGCTGATCTCCTTCAGAATGGACTGGTTGGATCTCCTTGCAGTCCAAGGGACTCTCAAGAGTCTTCTCTAGCACCACAGTTCAAAAGCATCAATTCTTTGGCGCTCAGCCTTCTTCACAGTCCAACTCTCACATCCATACATGACCACTGGAAAAACCATAGCCTTGACTAGACGAACCTTTGTTGGCAAAGTACTGTCTCTGCTTTTGAATATGGTATCTAGGTTGGTCATAACTTTCCTTCCAAGGAGTAAATGTCTTTTAATTTCATGGCTGCAGCCACCATCTGTAGTGATTTTGGAGCCCAGAAAAATAAAGTCTGACACTGTTTCCACTGTTTCCCCATCTATTTCCCATGAAGTGATGGGACCCGATGCCATGATCTTCGTTTTCTGAATGTTGAGTTTTAAGCCAACTTTTTCACTCTCCACTTTCACTTTCATCAAGAGGCTTTTTAGTTCCTCTTCACTTTCTGCCATAAGGGTGGTGTAATCTGCATATCTGAGGTTATTGATATTTCTCCCGGCAATCTTGATTCCAGCTTGTGTTTGTTCCAGTCCAGCGTTTCTCATGATGTACTCTACATAGAAGTTAAATAAACAGGGTGACAATATACAGCCTTGATGAACTCCTTTTCCTATTTGGAACCAGTCTGTTGTTCCATGTCCAGATCTAGCTGTTGCTTCCTGACCTGCATACAAATTTCTCAAGAGGCAGATCAAGTGGTCTGGTATTCCCATCTCTTTCAGAATTTTCCACAGTTTATTGTGATCCACACAGTCAAAGGCTTTGGCATAGTCAATAAAGCATAAATAGATGTTTTTCTGGAACTCTCTTGCTTTTTCCATGATCCAGCGGATGTTTGCAATTTGATCTCTGGTTCCTCTGCCTTTTCTAAAACCAGCTTGAACATCAGGAAGTTCACGGTTCACATATTGCTGAAGCCTGGCTTGGAGAATTTTGAGCATTACTTTACTCACGTGTGAGATGAGTGCAATTGTGCGGTAGTTTGAGCATTCTTTGGCATTGCCTTTTTTGGGGATTGGAATGAAAACTGACCTTTTCCAGTCCTGTGGCAACTGCTGAGTTTTCCAAATTTGCTGGCATATTGAGTCAAGCACTTTTACAGCATCATCTTCCAGGATTTGGAATAGCTCAACTGGAATTCCATCACCTCCACTATCTTTGGTCATAGTGATGCTTTCTAAGGCCCACTTGACTTCACATTCCAGGATGTCTGGCTCTAGGTCAGTGATCACACCATCATGATTATCTGGGTCATGAAGCTCTTTTTTGTACAGTTCTTCTGTGTATTCTTGCCATCTCTTCTTAATATCTTCTGCTTCTGTTAGGTCCATACCATTTCTGTCCTTTATCGAGCCCATCTTTGCATGAAATGTTCCTTTGGTATCTCTGATTTTCTTGAAGAGATCCCTAGTCTTTCCCATTCTGTTGTTTTCCTCTATTTCTTTGCATTGATCGCTGAAGAAGGCTTTCTTAGCTCTTCTTGCTATTCTTTGGAACTCTGCATTCAGATGTTTGTATCTTTCCTTTTCTCCTTTGCTTTTTGCTTCTCTTCTTTTCACAGCTATTTGTAAGGCCTCCCCAGACAGCCATTTTGCTTTTTTTTGCATTTCTTTTCCATGGGAATGGTCTTGATCCTTGTCTCCTGTACAATGCCATCTGGTTATCTTCAAGTAAAGACTGATTCTGGGTTCTACTGCCCTGAGCCTCTGATTTAATTAGGCTAGGGTGGCACTCAGGCACCTTGGTAATGATAAATATAATAACTGATATAATAACTGAAAAGAAAAATATATGAACAGAGGGAGGGACTTCTCTCATACTTTGGTGAGGGAAGTCAGCAAAAGATAAAGGAGTGGTGTCAAATATCCCAAATATTCTAACAAGGTCAAGTAGGATGAGACTTGGTCTTGAATACAACACTCTGAGTTTATCAGTGCTACTCAAAAAAATAATTTCAGAATAAGAAGGGGACAGAAATATAATATATTAAAGAAGAAATGGAAGTTGAAGGGTAAACAATTCTTTCCAAAATTTTAAGGATGAAGAAAAGGATAAGGCTAAGAAGATATTCTGACATAAAACAAAAGTTCAAATAAGATACGGTTTTGTCAATGTTTGGTTTTTAAAGACAGGGAGACTCATAGAAAATCAGGAGACTGAAGATACAGGAAAGCAGTTGTGAAGCTGACAAGACAGGTCATAGGAAAGGCTGGGCAGGGCAAGTATCATATATAAAAAAAGAAGTTGTCCTTGTAGAGAAGACCTCACTGTGATACAAAAGAGCCTAAGGAGAGGTGCCAATATTTATTTTAGGAGTGGAGATGAGAGAGGAAGCAGGACAGCTTGCCTGGTGGCCTCTAAATTTTCTTTCCAAATTAGAAGATGAAGCCACTGGGAATAGGGGCTCAGTGTGAGATGTAGGAGTTTGAAGAGGACAGTGAAGATCCGAAGCTGATGTGTGTGCACGCATGTGTGTGTGTATGTGTTGGGGGTTCGGGGGTAAGGAGTTTAGAAACAACTGATAAACAGTGATGAAGGCTAAGCTGAACTTGCGGACTCAATACTGCCTGATACTGAGATTTTCTGTAGGAATATTCAGTAGTTTTCTTGGGAGTTCCTAGGTGTCTCAGTGGTAAAGAATCTGCCTGCCAGTGCAGGAGATGCAGAAGACCTGGGTTTGATCCCTGGGTTGGGAAGATCCCCTGGAGTAGGAAATGGCAACACACTCTAGTATTCTTGCCTGAGAAATTCTATGGACAGAGGAACCTGGTGGGCTGCAGCCCATGGGGTCAACAAGAGTCAGACATGATTGAACAACTGAGTACACACACAGTGGAGTAAGAAAAGCCATAGTTTGAAGGCTGAGGAGCAAAATCAGAGTGACAATACAAAATAGTGAGAGTATCTTTAGGGTCATCATTAATCATGGGATATAGTTGTGTCAGGAAGGTGCGTATGTGGACAGACGTGGTGGTGAGGTGGAAGAAATGACAAAAAGGAACAGTGCTTACAATCAGAATATGACGTTGTTAGGTCTACTAACTCAAATTGATTTTGAAATATTGGTCCAAGGGCTTAGAGAATATTATTGAAAGTACTGATTATTAAAAGCTTAAATTTTATGCTTGTTTTCTTCATGGATCAGTGTAAACTTTTTAAAAGTAGTATACATTCTTTCTAAAATGCCAAATTATACCATTCACCAGTAACAAATTCAACATGAGAATCCAAATTTATGAGATTACATTAGGGATTACTCTTTACTTAAGTAATAAAAAAAGGAATTAAGATTATATTTAAGTAGAAAAGAGAAATTTGATTTTTATATAATCTTTAGGAACATATACACTGCATAGATTGAGGCATACCTGTACACTAGTGAATAATGTGTTGCTAGGTGCTATTTACTTATAATTCTCTATTGTCTTGTGTTTCCTCAGTATTTATAGAGCAGAATTCTTTGAGGAAAAAAAAGTATTGTCAAGATCATGCTACAATCCTGTAGCAAATCAGCTCAGTTATTACAGAGGAAATCTGTTGATTTTGCCTGCTGCTGCTGCTGCTGCTAAGTCACTTCAGTCATGTCCTACTCTGTGCAACCCTATAGATGGCAGCCCACCAGGATGCCCCATCCCTGGGATTCTCCAGGCAAGAACACTGGAGTGGGTTGCCATTTCCTTCTCCAATGCATGAAAGTGAAAACAAAGTGAAGTCGCTCAGTCGTGTCTGACTCTTAGCAACCCCATGGACTGCAGCCTACCAGGCTCCTCCATCCATGGGATTTTCCAGGCAGGAATACTGGAGTGGGGTGCCATTGCCTTCTCCGGTTGATTTTGCCTACTAGGCATCTATTCCTCTTTTTGATAATAATATTAAAGTTTTTCTTGGGTATCATCCCCATTCTGCAACACCCTCCCCTAAACCCCCAATCACCATATGCAGACTGGTGGGACTGGTTCAAGGGTAAGTGGGTGGTAAAACAGACGATTAGATTCTCTCTCCCAGTAACTGATACTTGAGGATAATAAACAGGAATTCATCCAACCTAATGCTGGGACCCCACAGAACCTGCCCAATGATCTTGCCTTTGCTTCCTGTCCTTTCTGTAACCACATTTTTGCTGAGATTTTCCTGGTATTTGTAACCAATTCTGTATCTTTGATTAGATCCCACTTTTTAAAATTTCACTTGCATTTCTGTGACTTGAAATCAGAGATATAAGTTAACAAGAATACTTTGAAATATTTCAATCTATAATCTCACTGTTAAAATTAGGATTAAACTTTGATAGCTTTTAAGTTAAGTTTTGGAGCAAATTTTAGGTTACAATGCATTTTCAGGGAAAATAACAAAAGATAAGGCTGAAAATCATGATCTTAGCCACCTTATATTTACTATTTGCAAAATTAAGTGAAGTAATCATAAATTGCCATCATAATGTTAGTTTTATAAATACATCCTTTCCTTTCCTTAAAATTGCAGCTTAAGTAATCACACTTTCTATTTTGCAAAGCATAGTACAATATATAAAAATGGAAAAATAAAACATTAGGTTAAATCAAAACGTATCAACACAGGCATTTTTTTTAAGTATTGATTATTGACAGACATTAGGAGTTTTATTTTTATCATAATTTAAGATTATATGGGCTTCCTAGGTGGCACAGTAGTAAAGAACCCACCTGCAAATGCAGGAGAGATGGGTTCAATCCCTGGGACAGGAAGATCCCCTGCGGAAAGAAATGGCAACCCATTTCAGTATTCTTGCCTAAAAATTCCATGGACAGAGGGGCCTGGCAGGCTACAATCCATGGGGTTGCAAACAGTCTGACATGATTGAGCACTTGACACAAAGATTATATACTCATTTGCTTTTCCTCATTCAACAGATAGGAAATTATTTCTCTCTTTCTTTCTTTCTTTTTTTTTTTTTTTAAGTGTAGATATGGCTACTGTCTCAATGCAGATATCAGAAATTTGGAGGATTTGTGATTTTAAAGTAGTTAATATAAATCAATTAAATCCTTGGCATTCCTAAAATAAGATGTGATCTCCATTTCACATCATAAAAGTACTACAGAAGTAACAAAGATTACAGAATATAACACTGTCAAAGTCATATTTTTTGCCCCGGTTTTCATCAGTCCCCTCTTATTCACCTCAGAGAGCTGGCATCATAACTGGCACCCTTGTTATAAACATCAGCAGAGGAGCTAAGAATAGAAAAGATATGGATATTTCTCATCCACAGAGCCCAGCTGTCTCCAGAGGTGAGGCTGAGCCCAAGGACAGGGGAGATGACCCAACATGGTCAGTGAGAAGAATAAGACCCACCTGTTGGGCTTCCCTCATAGATCAGTCAGTAAAGAATATGCCTGCAATGCAGGAGACCTGGGTTTGATTCCTGAGACATGGGTTTGATCTGTAGGTCAGGAAGATGCCCTGGAGAAGGAAATGGCAATCCACTCCAGTAATCTTGCCTGGAAAATCCTATGCACAGAAGAGCCTGGCAGGCTACAGTCCATGGGGTCACAAGAGTCAGACACGACTTAGCGACCAAATCACCATCACACCTGTTCACTGACTCCACAGACAACCTGAATCTCCAGGGATGTTAATCAAGTATCTTTCATGCAGCTAAAGTCAGTGAAAAACAAAAGTTACCTGCGGTGTTGCTCCTACAAGTGATGTGGCTATTACATTTTTAAGTGGCGATATAGATAGCAGTCAACACACACCTCTGGCATAAGATACTCCTGCAGAGTATTGGTGGAATATTTTATTTTTGTTATGCTTGTTGTATACTTATTTGCTGTGTTCAAGAGAATATTTTAAGCTCTTCTGAAAAAACAAAACAAAAAGCAACAGGAGCTGTATCTCCTGATCATTTGGAGAATGGAAGACAACTTTAAAGTTATACAGAAACTCAGTTGAGTTCAGTTCAGTCATTCAGTCATGTCCGACTCTTTGAGACCCCATGAAGTGCAGCACGCCAGGCCTCCCTGTCCATCACCAACTCCCGGAGTTCACTCAAACTCACGTCCATCAAGTCGGTGATGCCATCCAGCCATCTCATCCTCTGTCGTCCCCTTCTCCTCCTGCCCCTAATCCCTCCCAGCATCAGGGTCTTTTCCAATGAGTCAACTCTTTGCATGAGGTGGCCAAAGTACTGGAATTTCAGCTTTAGCATCATTCCTTCCAAAGAACACCCAGGACTGATCTCCTTTAGAATGGACTGGTTGGATTTCCTTGCGGTCCAAGGGACTCTCAAGAGTCTTCTCCAACACCGCAGTTCAAAAGCATCAATTCTTCGGCACTCAGCTTTCTTCTTAATAGATAAAACAGATGGATTCTATGCATGGGATTGTGCCCCCGGGTATACAGAAGTTAGGCAGAAGGATTTATGCTCATATAAGAATAACAGTCCTAAGTTTTCAGTTTTATATGTTGCACTCAAAAGAAAACATAGATGTCTCTCATTGCCTTAAGAAGGCTAGGTGAGGCAATAGAGGGTAAGAAACAGGCCAGGGTAAAACAACTTTCAATGGAATGAGAAAGCATTGAGCAGTGGATGGTGCACAGGACACACAGGCACTCAAATCCACCTGTTGGTTGAAACGCTACTGACTGACTGTAGGTTTGCTCAGTATTTTATTCACCACAGACTTAATGACCATCAAGGTAATGCCATTTACAATAAAGAGTCTTACCCCATTTTTTTGACTATTGACTTCTTTTTAGGCTTCAACCTCCCTTTCCCCTGTGGCCCCCTCTGCACAGAAACCTTGTGTATGTGGCCCCTTACTGGCCACTGAAGGGAAATTTAAAATACCTGCTCAAGGTATCTTTGCTCCAGCATAACCCAGAGACATTACACAGACCCAGTCTACACCCTTTCCTGGCTCAAGCCAGCCTTGACCTGTGTGTACCCTGTGAGAACCCTACCAGTTCTCCCCCAGAGTCTCCCACGGGAATAATTAAATTTCTCTCAAATTCTCCTCTTGTGTGGAGTGTCATTAGCCTTGACATCTAAATTTTGGATGGGATTCTTCTCACTTCTGCTGGATACTGCAGAAAACTACTTTCTATGTTAAGAATTGGGATACCAGGTTAAGTAGGAGTCCCTAATCCAAAGAGTTTATAGACAAATTGGGAAGACAAACTACTAGTGATGGGTATCATAATAAGTACTATGACAGATGGATGCACAGGTTTTTATGGGAGTATAGAGAAGGGATACTTACCTGGCAGACAGTGCATAGAAAAGGATTTTAGACTAAGTGATAATAAATGGACATTAGTATAAAAATAGGTGTGAGGTGGTTGAAGGCGCAGAACACTGAAGACCAAAGCAGAGGCCGTTATGAAGGCTTGAAGGTATAGGGCCCTTGGCATCACTCAGAGGAACTGACAGTCCAGCAGTGTCAGAGAAGAGAGCTAGTGAAGAGAGGGTGGCAGGGATGGAGACAGAGAAGTGGAAGCCAGAGCTCCTAGTGAATCCTGTAAAGCAGAGTGGCTTTGAGGGCCTTCAAATTTCTCATCATTACATGTGTATACCTCCTGCCTTTCTCTTGGAGGATTATATGAAGGGTTAAAATACATATACACATTTCTGAGGTATTTAGCATTACATCCTGAAGTAGTAACTGTGACGAAAGCAGAAGGGCACAAAATATTCCTATAAATCTCAGTGCTGGCAAGAACTGCACTCCCCCCCCACCACTCTGTAGGAAACTCCCCTTTCTCTTCCTTCCAATCAGTTGCTTTCCTAGGACTCTACCTATATTTTATTCCTTAATATTCTTTCCCTATTTTTTAAAGCACACTAATAAATTATAGTATATTTAAAGCCAGTTCAGTAACAAAATTCCACTTGGAAAACTCTGCTTACAAGAATACAGTGTACTAAAATTTAACTTATCTGAATTGTAGTCCCATAAAGGTATAAAAATAAATTTGCATTTTATATTACAAACAAAAATTAATAATATAATTTTACATAGCAGTATAGTTTCATCTTCACAGAAGTTCTGTGGTTAAGTTGAAAAATTTGGAAAACAGAAAATGTCAGTTCAATTTTATAATGCACCATTGAGAGAAATGAAATACACATTTTAAAATTTGGGATTCAGAGGGAAAAAAAGGAATGCTTCACATTAGATTTAACTGGATACTGTCCCTTTCTCTGCTATTTGGGGCATTCAGAATATAATTTCACAGATGATATATTTTTCTTAATGTGATTTTCAGACTACATCTAATAGAAAATGCCTGGTTAGGATTAAGAGACATAGTACAGATGTTAAACCACATTTGCATGCAATTATTTCTAAAACAAATGCCAGGGTACAGAGTCTATTGAAATGGCTTTCAGGATGGCTGGCACATGTATTAAACCAGCTTCCAATCTCTGAGTAAGTCTATATTCTGAATATTTCAAATGAGACACTGAACAAAGAATAAATCTATGTTTTTCACCTTGAGGCATTGTCCAAGAATGTATAGACATAGGGTTAGAGCCCAAAGATTCCAGGTAGGGATTTGGCATTTTTTTAAAGCAACAGCTTTTCTGCTCAATCTAAAAATTTCATTTTATGTATTAATTTCAATTTCTGAAAAAGTAAAATGATTACAAAACAGTTAATAATAGGGGAAAAAAACAGACAGTAATACATTAGATGTACTGTACTTCTATCAACTTATTTTAGGGTTTTTATTCAGAAAGGAATACAAAATATCTCTAAGGTTATTAATTTTTTTGTTAGTAGAAATCTCACTTTAGTTGATAGTTTAAATATAGTTTTAAGCATCAAAGTAGAAGAAATTCCTGTTCAGAGTACTCCTGAAATGTCTCTGTTACCGACTTCACTGGAAATATCAAAAGCAGTGAATGGTACAAACCAAAAGGTTGCATTCACTGCTTTGCTTATGTAGGGCATTGTGCCTTCATAGAGGCACTAAACCTACAAGTTCTAGGAGCTTGTGGAATGGGCAAGACCTTTAACTACCTTCTGGTGATCGTTCCCATGGAAATGCATTTTTGGACTAGGATTTGAATCAACGAATGAAGCCTGAACAGCCACTGCTGTACCTATTATGTTTCAAAACCAAACACTGCCTCATACTTTCATTTGTCCAAATTCAGAAAGTACCAGCATCTCTTTCACTGTATGCTTTACTCCTTAGGGGGGACGATTCAGACCATGATCATCCCTAGGAATTTATGAGGGGACTGAGGATGCAGCAGTTCCCTTTCTGATCCCTGCAGGGAAAGCAGCAGCTGCCCTTGGATCAGCTACTTTTTATCCACTGTTGGTCTCAGTGGCAGCTCCTTTTCTTGCCAATAATGATAAATGAGAGACTCTTTAATGAGGAATAGAGACTTCAAGCTGCACACACAGAAGCATATCTGGTTGGCATCTCTGATTATGATTCAATCCCCACAAACCCTTTCCCCCTCCTGACCCTGATGGGAGGTAGAGAAGAAACCTGAAGGAAGAGAACCAATTATTGGAAAGCAAAAAAACACTCTAACAGAAAAACTCCTATCACTTGATATTAAAGTTCTCATGATGCCAAGAAAACCTCGAGTAGAGGTCCAGGACTGTCACTCATTTTTTTTTTTTTTCCCATATCAAAAGATTATTCCCCATGGTCATTGGATAAACATCTAATGTCCCACTGCCTTCTTAACAGTGCTTCCCAACAGATGAGAATGATGAGGTACAGAAGAGAAAGGAATAAAGGAAGTCAGAGTCACTCCAGTAGAATCTTCTATTGGTAGTGGTGATGAAGACCCCCTTCATGGGGGAGGCCCCATGCATCCCTCCAACCCTTTCCCTTCATCGCCACCACTTTATCTTAAACACAAATTGACCTGGGTTCAAAACAATGGGGAGTTTCAAGAAAATGGCAATTTTCTCATTTGCCATCCTACTTATTTTGATCTGTTTAAAAAAAAAAAAACTTGAGATATTTAAGACAGCAATTAAGAGGCTGCTACTGCTGCTGCTATGTTATCAAAATTAATGGCAAGATAAGAGGCAAAGGGATTGGAATCAGACTGACTTGAATTTACATTCCAGCTCACACTATAATGTAACTTAACTTCCCTAAGGCCCACAACAGATTTCCCAACCCAGGGATCTGGCATAAGGACTGAGAACCCCCAGGGAATTTGACTTTGGAGGCCAGTGGGATTTGATCACAGGACTTACACAGGACTGGGGAAACAGACTCTTGGAGGACACAAACAAAACCTTGTGTGCACGAGGACCGAGGAGAAAGGAGCAGAAAGCCCACAAAGACTGAGCCAGACTTGCCTGTGAGTGTCCAGGAGTCTTCAGCAGAGGCAGTGTTAGTAGTCAGGGGCACTGGATACAACATTTCTGGGAGCTACAGCATGCTGGAATAAGTCCTTTTGAAGAAGGTAGCCATTACTGCCATTGCCCCTACCATAGAACTACAGAGAGGGAACACAGCCCCACCCATTGACAGAAAATTGAATTAAAGATTTACTGAGCATGGCCCTGCCCACCAGAGCAAGACCCAGTTTATTCCACAGCAACTCCTTCCATTCAGGAAGCTTCACAAGCCTCTTATCCTCATTCATCAGAGGGCAGACAGAATGAAAACCACAATAACAGAAAACTAACCAAACTGATCACATGAATCACAGCCTTGTCTAACTCAATGAAACTATGAGCCATGCCATGTAGGGCCAACCAAGACAGACAGGTCATGGGGAGAGTTCTGGCAAAATGTGGTCCACTGGAGAATGGATGGCAAACCACTTCAGTATTCTTGCCTTGAAGACCCCATGAATAGTATGAAAGGACAAAAAAGATACTACACTGAAAGTTGAACTCCCCAGGTTGGTAGGTGTCCAATATGCTACTGGAAAAGAGTGGAGAAATAACTCCAGAAGGAATGAATAGGCTGAGCCAAAGTGGAAACAATGTCCAAGTGTGGATAAGTCTGGTGGTGAAAGTAAAGTCTGCTGCTGTGAAGAACAACATTGCATAGAAACTTGGAATGTTAGGTCCATGAATCAAGGTAAATCGGAAGTAGTCAAACAGGAGATGGCAAGAGTGAACATCAACATTGTAGGAATCAGTGAATGTTTGGATCGGAATAGGTGAATTTAATGCAGATGACCATTGTATCTACTACTGTGGGTAAGAATTCCTAGAAGAAATGGAGAAGCCTTCATAGTCAACAAAAGAGTCTGAAATGCAGTACCTGGGTGCAATCTCAAAAATGATGGAATGATCTCTGTTCATTTCCAAGGCTAACCATTCAGTATCACAGTAATCCAAATCTGTGCCCCAACCAAAAATGCCAAAGAAGCTGAAGTTGAATGGTTTTATGAAGACCTGCATGAACTTCTAGAACTAACATCAAAAAAAGATGTCTTCTTTATCATAGAGGACTGGAATACAAAAGTAGGAGGTCAAGTGATACCAAATGAAGCACGGCAAAGGCTAACAGAGATTTGCCAAGAGAACGCACTGGTCACAGCAAACACCCTCTTCCAACAACACAAGAGACGACTCTACACATGGACATCACCATTACAGCTTACAGTGAACAATGTTGGATTTGTGGTCTCCAAAGAAGATTTAGGTTCAGATCAGGAGCTAGGCTTGATCACTCAGAGCTTTTGTGTGACAGAAGTTTTACTAGATGAAAAAGGACAGAGAAAGCTTCTGACATAGACATCAGAAGGGGGACAGAGGGTGCCTGTTCACTACTCTTGTCAAGGCCTTATATAGTTTTACCAGACCCACTCCCACAATGTACATCTTAAATTAACAAGATTAAAACTAACAATAGAAAGGTCTTACCAGACCCACTCCCACAATAAACTTCTTAAGATAAAAAGATTAGTCAGAAGGCTCTTGTTAAGAAGGAGAAACAAGTCCTCCAGCAAGATACAATGTTGTTATATAATCATTGCTGCTGCTGCTGCTAAGTTGCTTCAATCATGTCCAACTCTGTGCCACCCCACAGACGGCAGCCCACCAGGCTCCCCCGTCCCTGGGATTCTCCAGGCAAGAACATTGGAATGGGTTGCCATTTCCTTCTCCAATGCATAAAAGTGAAAAGTGAAAGTGAAGTCGCTCAGTTGTGTCTGACCCCTAGTGACCCCATGGACTGCAGCCTACCAGGCTCCTCTGTCCATGGGATTTTCCAGGCAAGAGTACTGGAGTGGGTTGCCATTGCCTTCTCCTATATAATCATTAGTACAGAGCTTAAGGAAAAACATACCCTTGAGCAAGATGAGTTGTTTTGTTATATAATCATTAGCTCTGGGCATAAAGAAAATTAAGTCTTATGTGACTAAAATGAAGGAATGTAGAAAAAAAAAATTGTCCTTTTCTCCTTGAGAGCCCAGGCTCCCTGTCTCCTCCTTGGGGACTCTGGATCCCTTTCTCCTCAGTGAAGGCCCCAAACACCTTATCAACCTATTTAAGAATTAACTCTATCAATCAGATGGTCAATACCGAAATCTGATTATATTCTTTGCAGCCAGGATGGCAAAACTATATACAGTCAGCAAAAACAAAACTGGGAGCTGACTGTGCCTCAGATCATGAATTCCTTATTGCCAAATTCAGACTTAAATTGAAGAAAGTAGGGAAAACAACTAGACCATTCAGGTATGACCTAAATCAAATCCTTTATGATTATATACTAGAAGTGACAAATAGATTCAAGGGATTAGATCTGATAGACTGCCTAAAAAACTATGAATGGAGAATCATAACACCATACAGGAGGTGGTGATCAAAACTATCCCCAAGAAAAAGAAATGCAAAAAGGCAAAATGGCTGTCTGAGGAGGCCTTACAAATAGCTGAGAAAAGAAGTGAAGTGAAAGGCAAAGGAGAAAAGTAAAGATATACCTATATGAATGCGGAGTTCCAAAGAATAGCAAGGAGAGACAATAAAACCCTCCTCAGTGATCAATGCAGAGAAATAGAAGAAAACAATAGAATGGGAAAGACTAGAGATCTCTTCAAGAAAATTAGAGACACCAAAGGAACATTTCATGCAAAGATGGGCACAATAAAGGACAAAAAAGGTACGGATCTAACAGAATCAGAAGATATTAAGAAGAGGTGGCAAGAATACACAGAAGAAATGTACAAAAGAGATTTTAATAACCCAGATAACCACAATGGTGTGATCATTCACCTAGAGCCAGACATCCTGGAATGCAAAGTCAAGTGGGCCTTAGGAAGCATCACTATGAACAAAGCTAGTGGAGGTGATGGAATTGCACTTGAGCTATTTCAAATCCTAAAAGATGATGCTGTGAAAGTGCTGCACTCATTATGCCAGCAAATTTGGAAAACTCAGCAGTGGCCACAGGACTGGAAAAGGTCAGTTTTCATTCCAATCCCAAAGAAAGGTAATGCAAATAATATTCAAACTTCTACAGAGTCGTGCTCATTTCACACTCTAACAAAGTAATGCTCAAAATTCTCCAAGCTAGGCTTCAGTAGTACATGAACTAAGAACTTCAGATGTTCCAGATTTAGAAGAGGCAGAGGCACCAGAGATTAAATTGCCAACATCTGTTGGATCACTGAAAAAACAAGAGAATTGGAGAAAAACATTTACTTCTGCTTCATTGACTATGCTAAAGCCTTTGACTGTGTGAATCACAACAATTTGGAAAATTGGTCAAGAGATGGGAATACCAGACCACCTTACTTGTCTCCTGAAAAACCTGTATTCAGTCAAGAAGCAACAGTTAGAACCAGACATAGAACAACAGACTGGCTCAAAACTGGGATAGGTGTATATCAAGGCTGTATATTGTCTTCCTGCTCATTTAACTAACATGCAGAGTACATCATGTGAAATGCAGGGCTGGATGAAGCACAAGCTGCAATCAAGATGGCTGAGAGATATATCAATAACCACAGATATGCAGATGACACCATCCTTATGGCAGAAAGCAAAGAGGAACTAAAGAGCCTCTTGATGAAGGTGAAAGAGCAGAGTGAAAAAGCTGACTTGAAAGTCAACATTCAAAAACCTAAGATCATGGCATCCAGTCCCATCACTTCACGGCAAATAGAGGGAGAAACAATGCAAACAGTGATGCACTTTATTTTCTTGGGCTCCAAAATCACTGCAGAGAGTGACTGAAGCCATGATATTAAAAGATGCTTGTTCCTTGAAAGAAAAGCTATGACCAATGTAGACAGTATATTAAAAAGCAGAGATGTTACTTTGCCACAAGGTCTGTATAGTCAAAGCTATGGTTTTTCCAGCAGTCATGTATGGATGTGAGAGTTGAACCCTAAAGAAGACTGAGCGCCTAAGAATTGATGCTTTTGAACTGTGATGTTAGAGAAGACTCTTGAGAGTCGCTTGGACTTCAAGGAGATCAAACCAGTCAATCCTAAAGGAAATCAATCCTGAATATTCATTGGAAGGACTGATGCTGAAGCTCCAATACTTTGGCCACCTGATGTGAAGCGCTGACTCATTAGAAAAGACCCTGATGCTCGGAAAGATAGAAAGCAGGAGGAGAAAGGGATGACAGAGGACAAGATGGTGGGATGGCATCACTGACTCAACGGACATGAGTTTGGGCAAGCTCCGGGAGATGGTGAAGGTCAGGGAAGCCTGGCTTGTTGCAGTACATGGGGTCACAAAGAGTTGGAAAAGAGCGACTGAACGACAATCTTCCTAAAGTTCAGTTTCTTATTCTGTGTAATGAGAAAACAGAAATATTGTACCAGGTATACAGAGTAAGCCCTGAATATATGTTAGTCAAGTGAAACAAAATCATAAAAGCCTGACGGCCTTTCTTTTGTTAGGGAAAAGAGGCATTAAAATAGGATGGGAATGTGAGAAACGTAATTTGTCTAATATCTCTGGTTGACTCCTCAGTGTTCCTTTTCACTGGCCTAGTCACCCTTGTTATATTTAGTTATAATGGCCAACACACTGTCACTAAGAGGTGTAGGAGAACAGTTAGTTAGGGTCTAAGGTAAAGCCCTTTCGGGGGCAGAGGTATGTCTGTATCATGACATTGGGCATGTATAAAATCCTCACAGAGATACATGAATGAACTAGTAGTAAAAGGTTGCTCTGTATTCACAAAACATGGTTTAAAATACCAAAATTAGTGTTTAAACACTTCAAATATTAAGGTACAATGGAAGGTAACGAGATTCTATGAGGTAAGATTATGATTAAATTAAATAAAATTCAAATTTTCCCAAAGACTATATTTCTTTAGTGTTTAGATTCATAAAGATGGAAAGCTGAGATGAGTTCTGAGTTAGAAAAGATAGAAGGAGATCAAAAGCTATTGCAGTAATTACTACACACCACATTAAAAAAAGAAAAGAGTAGCCTTGTGCCAGAATGAACTCAAATTTACACAAACCTCCATGACTATATATGTACTAAAAATAATATAGACTTGTCATTTTTTTTTTAATGTGTGAAAGAGTTTATTGGGAAAGAAAATGTCAGATTTCAGAATTGTGTTACCGTCTATTAGAAATTATTCCTTTCCAAGCCAGGACCAAGTTTCCATAGACCAATAATCTGCTCTCAAGAATGAAGCTAATTTACATTTAAAATAGGAGTACAGTCTACCCTTTAAAAGCACAATGGTAAACACACCAATTTGACAATTACATTAATATGAGTATTTGCATAATCTGTCTCCCACACCTGTTCTTAATTTGAAACAGCTGCAGGACAAATCACATCTTACTAATCTCAGTGGGTATGTGCAAGTCCCAAACAATACCGCATGCATATTATTTTTGGAAGATATTTTATTTTTGTGTTTCCTGACTTTAAAAAAAAATGGTACAAATTTTGTGGAAGCCGTAATATTGATTTGGTTATTATTATTTAGTGGAATAAGCAAATAATGTTATCCTTTACATTTTTGGCTTCCTCTGTTGCTAGCTTATGATGCTACTGATTTTTTCTATGGAGTTAATTTTCTTAAATACTATATATTCACACAGATATATATTATTTACATATACAAATAATATGTATTAAATAATATGCATTCAAATGCATAAGTATTAAAAAGAACAATAAAAATATAACTAGAAAACTTCAATAGGGAGTATAATCCTTATAAATAACCAAAAGCAAATGTTTTAAAGGAAAATGACACAAAATCTGCTGATCATCTGGAGATGTTAGTTGTTGTTGTTTAGTTGCTAAGTTGTGTCCAACTCTTTTGTGACATGGACTATGCCCACCAAGCTTCTCTGTCCATGGGATTTCCCAGGCAAGAATACTGGAGTGGGTTTCCATTTCCTTCATCAGGGGATCTTCCCCACCCTGGGACTGAACCCGTGTGTCTTATGTCTCCTGTACTGGCAGGCAGATTCTTTACCACTGAGTCATCAGGGAAGCTGGGAGATGTGTTTGTAGCTCAGGTAATTGTGGCATCTTTTGGAACACCTTTTCAAAACTGGGTTCCATTTATGCTTTAACAATAAGATATCAGAGTTTAACAAACAGATTTACTTTCACCCTTTAAAAATTCCATTTTGTGTTTGTGGGTATTCACACACTCAATGCCATCAGAAAGGAAGTCAGTTTATTACAATATATATTCTTCAAATTCATGTATTTAAATCATTTAGTAGATCCCAACTGGTGTAATCTAAGACACTCATGTAATCTGTCAACAAACTGTTTCTCTTTAATCTTCTTTCACAAGTGGGAAATGAAGTTAGAGCTTTCTCAAAATGTTATTTTTTTCCTCAAAAATGAATGAGAGCAAGCACAGTAATGAGCAGGAGCAATTAACAAAACCAATCTGTGTATTTATATGCTGTTGATCTGTGAAGAGGTAAACACTGAATTCTTAGTTCACTATTTCATTCTGAATTTTACAAGCAATTTCATACTACCAGAAAGAAAAAATACTAAACAAATTAGTTGTAGCTTACATTTCTATTACGTTTTCATGCACATCATTTAGGAACTCTCACCATATAAGTGAAAATAGAGTCAGGAGAGTTAGGTGATTTGCCCAAATTCTCACAACCTAACAGTGTTATGGTCCAGTTATCTTGACTCCAGCTTTATATTCCTCCCCATAACTCATGGAGATTGATCTGAATGAAAAAGAGTGATTATGATAAACAAATAGTAGCAAACATTTCTACTAATGAAATAGTTTAAAGTTTTTTTTTTTTTTTTAATTTTACAGTATCTTAAATATTTCAACTCATGGCTTCAAATGTACTAGAACACACTTCTTCCAAAGTGACTATAATAACAGAACTATTTTCTATTTAGATAAATAGATTGCAAATTATTACCAAGAACCGAGGCTAGTTACTCTAGGAGTATAAAAATAATTTTATTACTATATAATTTAGGCAATAAAGTCGTAGTGATTGTGAGAGAAGCAATTTTCACAGTTGTGACCTCTACATAATTATATTTCTAAATATTCCTTATTTTATTTTTCTTCATTAGAAACCTTACATGTACAATTGAGCACATAGTAAGTACTCCGAACAGATAAGCTGGCATGTCATGGGGCATGTGGAATATAATGGGATGAAAACTATATTTGTAAGTGTGAATATGTACAATGCATAATATCCTAACAACATATTTCACTTTTTCTCTGAGTTATCAGAATATTTTAACCTCAATAAATGAGTCATACATTTCCAAATTTTAAAATAATCTTTTTTTTTTTTTTTTACTACGAAGGCAAAAACTATCAAAGTTTATATTACAAGCTTTGTCAAATGTAATAAAGAAGGTCAATTTTTTTGTAAATATAAGCTGCCATAAAGGTATATACTTTTTCTAAAAATAAAGCATTCGGATAACAATTTTTAGAGCTAGAGGCTGAGTCAAATCTCCTCAGTAGACAGAAAAGTAAATGAGGCTACTCTGAACTATCCTCGCCAAGTTCATACAGTTAGTGAGTGCTGGAGTCAGTCCTGGAATCTAGGGCCTCTCCCATCCATACACCACAAAGTCTGGCCTCATAGCTTTACAACAAAGCATAAACCAAACAACAACAGGGCATTTACAAACATATGCATGCTTTTCTATGGTCCTAAACTAGGCTATAATTCAACGACTGGGTACAAATGATTCTTATGATCAAAAATAAACTATAAAATATAAAGTGCTAATTGCTCAGTCATGTCCGACTGTTTGCATAGACTGTAGCCCGCCAGCCTCTGTCCATGAAATTCTCCAGGCAAGCATACTGGAGTGGGTTGCCATTTCCTCCTCCAGTGAATCTTCCTGACCCAGGGACCAAACCCAGGTCTTCTGCAAGGCAGGCAGATTCTTTACCATCTGAGCCACCAGAGAAGCCCCACGAAATATAAAACTGGATTCGTTTCTATATTGGTAAGATGATGCCACACGGATGCACACATAAGTGCTGGTAAACACGTAGATACATGTTAATAAGATCACCGGGAGCTTGGAATTCAAGTGAGTTTGAGTCCTTCATGTTTTTATGTGTAGTTTGAATTATTTTTGTAAGCATATATGGCTTTAATAATCACTCAAAATAAGGTTACTTGCAAACAGGACTTAGAATCACGATCATAAATGTTTTTCACAGAACATGAACAAAAAAGCGAGTGTTAATCACTCAGTCATGTCTGACTCTTTACGACGCCACGGACTGTACCCCGCCAGGTTTCCTATCCAAGGAATTCTCCAGGCAAGAATACTGGAGTGGGTCGCCATGCCCTCTTCCAGGGCATCTTCCCAACCCAAGGCCTGAACCCAGACTCCTGCCTGCTGCAGGCAGACTCATTACTATCTAAGACACCATGTTTACTCTTTCAAACCTTCTGACATCAGGGTTCAGCACGTAAGTACTCTGATTAGTTAAAAAACAATTTACATTCTTGCCTTAGTCTCAGTAATGCAGAAAAATAAATGACTACTACCCTTGGCATGAATGTGAAGATACTACTAAAATATTGTTTTCTCCTTTCCTCTTTTCATTCTGAGTAAACTCACTTTGTGATCAGCTCTCCCTTTCTCCCTTTAACCATCTCCATCATGTAACTTGTTTTCACACTTCAATATCCCTTAGACTCTGGAACTCAGCCCTATACAAATTTTAAGGAACCACAAACAAAGCCTTAGGAGGAACAAACGAAGAAAACCTTACTCTGCTCAGTTTATAAGTGATGGCTGATTCACTAAACATTTGGGGGGTGGGGGAAGCAATTTATCCCATAAAAAGCCATAACTGTCAAGGAGGTTTTTTATTTTTAACCTTAACCCACTGAGTTTTGTTTAAAATGGCTTAGAACAATGGTTATTATCTTGAATTTTTATCTAGCCAGATTGCCAGCTCCCTGAGGATAGGAACATCTTTGAATCCCCTATGGTACCTGGTGTCTGCTTAGCAAAGTGTCTAATACACTGAGGGCATTTAGTCATGTTTCTTTGATGGATTGATTGACTGAGGACATAAATTCTAATACATGGAAATACTGTAAATGAGTTTTGAAATCTTACTGCTGTTTTTAGGTTGTAGCTTTTCCACTGGAGCATGATAATATTTGTTTCACATGAAATTGAATAAAGTAGGCTTTTCAATTTATTTCTACATTACTCCCGAACTCTCTTTTATTAAATAAATAACTCCTTGAATACAATAGCAAGCATAAAGGTGGGAGAGGGGGAATAAAATATATTAACTAATCTCTGCTCTAGTCTAGCAGTGTTGCAAATTCTTGAAAGGACTGCCAAATACCAAATACCATAACTGCATCAATTGCCTAAGTACTCATTTCTAAGTGCTTCTTTTTTTTTCTTAAACAAATTTAACATTCTATTTTTTTGGCTGCACCACGTGGCACGTGGCATCTTAGTTCCCTGGCCAGGGATGGAAACTTGTGCCCCCGGCAATGGAAGCACAGAGTCTTAACCACCGGATGCCCAGGGAAGCCTCTCTGATGTGGTTCCTAAGAACTAGTCCTCACTGTCCTAAAACAGGTCTTTCTTTCAAAGAATTTGTATTTCATATGACACTGTTAATCAATGCTATTTTGATGTTTTGGTGATGACAGGTTACATCTTAGCACTGAATAACCCACTTAATAGTCCTTCATCAGAAACTTGACATCTCATGCACATGGCTAGTTCTAGTTCCTAAAAGACTCCGGGATCACTAGCCAGAAAGTACTTGTGTGTTTGCTTGTTTGTTTTTTACTGTATGCATATGCATTTCTATATTTCATAGATTGATTTCAATGCTCTAGGGTTCAAAGAAGGGGGTGCAATATGGGGCCCGAAAGCCAGAAAATGAGAGCAAGGGAGGGAGAAAGGAAAAGAAAAAAAGGGAGAGATTTAGAGAGGAAGAGAAATTAATACTTTCTTCAGAGGGTAAATGAGCTTTTAAGTACAATTTATTTCCTACTCCTGCCTGCTAAGTCACTTTAGTCATGTCTCACTCTTTGTGATCATATGGAGCATAGTCCACCAGGTTCCTCTGTCCATGGGATTCTCTAGGCAAGAATACTGGAGGGGGTTGCCATGCCCTCCTCCAGGGGATTCCCCCAACCCAGAGCTCCAACCTGAGTCTCTTATATCTCCTGCATTAGCAGGTGGGTTCTTTACCACTAGCATCAGCCCACAAGGCTTCTGTCCACAGGATTTTTAAAGCAAGAATAGTGGAGTGGGTTGCCATTTTCTTCTCCAGGGGACCTTCCCAACTTATGGATCAAACCCATGGCTCCTGTGTCTCCTGCATTGCAAGCAGATTCTTTACCCACTGAGCAGTCACGGAAGCCCATTTCATATTCCTACCTTACACCTAGTCCACCATATACCTGCCTGTACTGACAATGTGTTAGTCTGACCTTCCTTGTCTAATGATATGCAAAATGTCTACTGCAAATGAATATTATAAATAAAATTAAAAGAAACCATATACATGGAGAACTGATAAAAAATAGCTAGATATCTTTAAACATTCACAGTTTTATTACAGAGAATGAAAATACTAGAATTATTTGGCTTACTTTTTTGCTTCCTAAATTTATGATGTATTTCTTTAAAGAAAGTTCATTACATTATTAATAATACTGTTTCTTTTGTTTGAAAGATAAAATCCAATCTCACTAATTGCATAAATCACACATTTTAAGAAGAAGATGGACTCACTTCATTTTAATTTCATTCTGGATAATTACCAGAAAGCATGCAGGACCTATTAGAGAAGGGGAGATTATAAAAAAAATCATTATGCATTTACAGTATTTCAGACCCAAACCAATGATTAATTCTTATTCTCATGGAGCCCTGGATGAAGTGATGACAAACACTCACAAGAATAATCCTGGTTTTGTTGGGAAGAATAACACACAGCACTGGAACCTCCCATTTTTACTCCCAAGAGCAGTCAGTCTTCCATCAGATAGGCAGCCTTCACAGAAACGAGGAATGTTTGCCCATTCTGTCCTCCTGCCTGTCCTGAGGCTGAGAATTCCTGAAGAAATGATCCATTTATTTCAAATATAAAGGGAGGTGGTGAAAAAAATGATCTGCTTACAAGTCACATCTGACATTCTGCCCTGACTCCTTGGGAAAGTTATTGAACCTTTCTGGTTCTCTGATATCTCACAGGTAAAATATGGACAGTACTGACCAATTTTGGGGTTTATTTGGAGATAAAATGACCAATCATGGGCACGGTACCTGGCACCTAGAACAGAGCAGGAATTTATGAGTGTCTCTAGGGATGGAGTTGAGGGAGAGCAAGAAGGGTTCATTGGAACTTCTTCTAGATGCCCCACCAAGTACCCATTTTTCTAGTGTAGCTGCTTATAGTGAAGATCACTGCAGAAAAGAAAGAAAAAGTATGGAATATGTCTCTTAACTTCTCTAACAGTTGAGTTCAGTTTAGTTACACAGCCATGTCTGACTCTTTGTGACTCCATGGATTGCAGCACGCCACACTTCCCTGTCCACCACCAACTCCCAGAGCTTGCTCAAACTCATGTCCATTGAGTTAGTGATGCAATCCAACCATCTTATCCTCTGTCGTCCCCTTCTCCTGCCTTCAATCTTTCCCAGCATCAGGGTCTTTTCCAACAAGTAAATTCTTTGCATCAGGTGGCCAAAGAATTGGAGTTTCAGCTTCAGCATCAGTCCTTCCAATGAATATTCAGGACTAATCTCCTTTAGGATGCACTGGTTTGTTCTCCTTGCAGTCCAAGGGACTCTCAAGAGTCTTCTACAACACAACAGTTCAAAAGCATCAATTCTTCGGTGTTCAGTGCTCCTTATAGTCCAACTCTCACATCCATACATGACTACTGGAAAAACCACAGCTTTGAACAGATGGACATTTGTCAGCAAAAGGATGTCTCTACTTTTTAATAGGCTGTCTAGGTTGGTCATAGCTTTTCTTCCAAGGAGCAAGCGTCTTTTAATTTCATGGCTGCAGTCACCATCTGCAGTGATTCTGGAGCCCAAGAAAATAAAATCTCTCACTGTTTCCGCTGTTTCCCCAACTATTTGTCATTAAGTGATGAGGCCAGATGCCATGATCTTAGTTTTCTGAATGTGGAGTTTTAAGCCAACTTTTTCACTGTCCTCTTTCACTTTCATCAAGAGGCTCTTTAGTTCTTCTTCACTTTCTGCCATAAGGGTGGTGTCATCTGCGTATCTGAGGTTATTGATTTTTCTCCCAGAAATCTTGATTCCAGCTTGTGCTTCATCCAGCTCAGCATTTCACATGATATATTCTGCATGTAAGTTAAATAAGCATGGTGACAATATACAGCCTTGACATACTCCTTTCCCAATTTGAAACCACTCTGGTGTTGCATGTCCAGTTCTAACTGTTGTTTCTTGACCTGCATACAGATTTCTCAGGAGGCAGGTAAGGTGGTCTGGTATTCCTATCTCTTGACCAGTTTTCCACAGTTTGTTGTGATCCACACAGTCAAAGGCTTTAGCATAGTCAATGAAGCAGAAGTACTTGTTTTTCTAATACTCGCTTGCTTTTTCGATGACTCAACAGATGTTGTTGATCCCTGGTGCCTCTGCCTTTTCTAAATTCAGTTTGAACATCTGGAAGTTCACAGTTCATGTACTGTTGAAGCATGGCTTGGAAAATTTTGAGCATTACTTTGCTAGTGTGAGATGAGTGCAATTGTGCAGTAGTTTGAACATTTTTTGGCATTGACTTTCTTTGGGACTGGAATGAAAACTGACCTTTTCCAGTCCTGGGGCCACTGCAGAATTTTCCAAATTTGCTGGCATCATCTTTTAGGATCTGAAATAGCTCAACTGGAATTCCATCACCTCCACTAGATTTGTTTGTTGTGATGCTTCCTAAGGCCCACCTGACTCCGCATTCCAGGATGTCTGGCTCTAGGTGAGTGATAACACCATCATGGTTATCTGGGTCAGGAAGGAAAGTGAGAACTTTCTGAAATATAATAACCAAATATAAACATTTTTTTTTACTTTAACTTGAGTAACTGATACATTCTATGACTATCTTTTTCATAGTCCTTCAAAAATACGTGCTTCTGTACTTTCAAAATATTTATATTTTCCAGTGTTCCACTGCCTACATATGTTCAATTGGGTTGACTCACCAGCATTGCCTAGCTTCAGTAGCAATTTCCTGGAGGGAAAGAGTCACTTCTGCTTAGCGTACTCTGCGGGCTTTCCAGGTGGCACTAGTGGTAAAGAACCCACTTGCCAATACAGGAGACATAAGAGAGGCGGGTTTGATCCCTTTGGGTCAGGAAGAAGCCCTTGGGGTGAGCATGGTGACCCACTCCAGTATTCTTGCCTGGAGAATCCCATGGACAGAGGAGCCTGGCGGGCAGGGTTGAAAAAAGTTGGAGATGATTGAGGTGTTTTAGCAGAGAACAGTGTACTTTGCATTGTACTCTACTAGTGCTCAAAACTGGGGAAGGCGATGGCACCCCACTCCAGTACTCTTGCCTGGAGAATCCCATGGACGGAGGAGCCTGGTAGGCTGCAGTCCATGGGGTCGCTAGGGGTCAGACACGACTGAGCAACTTCACTTTCACTTTTCACTTTCCTGCATTGGAGAAGGAAATGGCAACCCACTCCAGTGTTCTTGCCTGGAGAATCCCAGGGACGGCGGAGCCTGGTGGGCTGCCGTCTATGGGGTCGCACAGAGTCGGACACGACTGAAGCGACTTAGCAGCAGCAGCAGCAGCTGCAGTGCTCAAAACGTATGGAGTCTTTAATAACAGTTATAATTTAAAATATCAAAACTCGCAATAAAGTCCTAGAGCCTACCGACCTTTTGTCACATTAATACAGAGATTTGTGTCTCTCTAAAATTTCCTAGAAGAAACAACAAAAAATAAAAAGAAATTTCTTGTCACTAAAGTATGTCACGTCATAAATTCTCTTTTCCGTTTCTATGTAGCAGAGTAGCTACCTCTCTGCAATCCACTGAAAGTCAGCTCTTTACACAAGATTTTGCTTTTAGCTTAAAAAAGATAAAATCTCTTTTCACAGATTTCTTAGGTCCCATGAGTTGTTAATAGCAGCTATGTTAAATTGTCATTGACAGACACTGTAAAATTCCTATCTCAAAATTCATCCTTCTCTTTTTCTCTACTAAAAGAACCCAAAAAGAACCCAAACTTTGTTCAGATGAAGCAACAGATATTCATGTGATACTATTCAGGTCAATGAAATGTAAAGAGAAGCCATTCTGTGGGCAAACTTGTTATTAAAACTTGTTATTCAGCTGACTTGCACTTCTTGGTATTTTGCCCTCCCCTTCTTTCTACCTGGAACATGAACATGATACCTGGAGAAAGAGCAACCCAATTGCGACCATGAAGACAAAGGCTACACAGGGGCAGAATAGCAGGCTGAAAGAAACAATGGTCTTTTGTGTCTTTCTTGAGCAGTAGAACCAGCCAAATCTGGACTTCCTGTCTAAGGAATTCATGTTTCATGTGAAAAATAAATCTATATTCCTGAATAGAGCAACTGATATAAACTCCACAGTAAATTTAGATAGTGTTTTAGTAGAAACATCCAAAATCCCCAGGGATAAAGCACTAGATATAATTAACTCATAAAAATTATATACCAATAACTCATGTAGCAAGGATAGTACCAGGATAATATTTGAGAAATCCTCATATCTCATTTGTATCCTGTACATTTCCAATATCATTTATTAAGAAAAATTCTTCCAGTTTACTAGTAAAAGCATCATTGATATTTAGTGGGGTTAGAAGCATGACTAGTACAGAATAAGGGGTACTAAATAAGTACTAAATAAGTACCCCTTATTTAGTACTAATACTAAATAAGGGGTAAAGTGCTTATTGTAAGCAACACATTTACATGTATATAAAATTCATAAACCAGAAAACAGAATCAGAAAATGGAAAATATTTAGGTAAAAATAAAAGGAAAGAGTTCATTGTTATTGTTAAATAGGTACACTGTATGTTATCTACCTAGGAAAAGGAATCAGTTAAAGTATTGCTCATAAACAGATTTCCTAACAAGAGCAAAGACAAGATATATTAGTAATGTAAGAGCAGAGTGGGTGATGCAGACTGAATCAGGTCTTCTAAAGATATCCACTTCTGCTTAAAAGTTTCTTTCTACAAAATACAGAGAAACCGATAAACATCATACCTTCATACTTGTCTCACCAGGTTGAAAGTAGTACCTTGAACTTATTCTGACAAAGACAGAGCAATTCAATTTGCCTATTTTAATTCAATTCTGCAAAGATTTATTGAGCATCAATCATGTACCAAGCATTATATTAGAAATGAACTTTATTTTTTTTTTTTAAGCTTCCAATACCTAAAAGGAGGCCAGCATAGGAGATATATGCTGAGGACTTTAGAAAGCAGATACTATTAAAAAAAATTCAAAGATAAGATCATAAGATTTTACATTAAATTTCTCACAATATTGTTGAAAATGCCCCTGGAAAGAATGAACAGAGACAGGTATCTCAAAAAACCCACTCAAGGAACTTTTTAGTTAGCTCAGATATGAAGATACACACACACACACACACACACATACAAAACACAGGACTGACATTTAAAGACTGCTGCATATGTAAGGAAACTGAGATATCACTAGTTCAACTATTGCTTCATTGTGTAGGTTGGAAAACCGAGTCCCTGAGAGGAAAAACGACATAGTACATTAATGAGAATTCAGATTAGCTACTTTTTATTACAGGGAACTGCTTCTGTGTTGCAGAAGAGTTGCAGGGTCCCTATTTACCACTCTGTAGACCAGCCGCACTAGAATCTCCTGGGAGAGTTTGAAATATTTTGATTTGCTAAGATCCCATCCCCTCAAATGTTAACTCAATGCTCTTGGTTGAGCCCAAGATTCTCCATTTTTAGGTGATTTTCAACTAATTTCTTAGATTAAAAAAAATATTATTAGCCTAAGTGAACTCTAAGACTATCTAGGTGAGTAACTATGGTTATTGATTAAGGGAAATAAAACTCTCCTAGAATAAAATAAAAGCTTTAAATGATGCCCATATTTTTGAGAAACTAGAACTCTAATCATATTTTCATCACAAATGAATATGTTTTAAATGTCTATTACATGCTTGGCTCTATGGGAAGGAGGTGGAATAGAGAGATTGATTTTCTCCTTTGTGTTACTTTGTTTATTTTTTACAGGGATATTTTATTGAAGAATTTACTCCAGTTTTCCTGAGACACCAAATTTTCCTCATGTCAGCACACCATAATATTCAATGTGTTCCTTGGTTTGTCACTTGAGAAGGTGCAGTAGCACTAGCAGTAGAAGATACCAAGGTGGCAGCTTTTACAGCAATGTTGTCTTAACACTAGAAGTGTAAGAATTATATACTGTGCAAAGGAATTGTCTGTCTATCTTGTGTTACCAAAATGCTTAACTACTAGGCCCTACAAGTTAAAACCTGTCTATGAAGATAAAACGATAAAAGCTCACATGATCAAACAAATCCTTTCTTTTAAAGTAACCACCAAATACTTTTAGCCAAGCTGGATATGATTCAAGACCTTCAACTCTGAACTCAATCTAAATAGAGTCACCCTAATTTGAGGGATAAAACACTAAGTTCAGAATGCTTGGGCCAAACCAGTAAACAATCAATGGTAATTAAAATAAAGCTACTTATTGTTGAACTTCTATGAGGTCTCTTCCCCCATGCCTTTCAAAACCATGCCAGACAACTTGTACTCTGAAGGAATACCCCAGGTTATCTACTGATGTCATTGGATATTTACAAGTAAGAAGGAGGAAAATATTAACAATATTGAGTGCCTCTCTCAAATAAAATACCATAAAATAAAATACGGTATTTATAAAATAATAAAATATTAAAATAAAATAAAAGTGCCTTCCTCAAATAAAATACCAGCAGAGAAAGTGGAGGGGAGTTGTTGGTTCACCTTAGATTTTCCTAACTGATGCTAGATTGCAAGATCTTAAAATTCACAAATGTTGAGGATTGGTCTTATTATTTCCAATTACCCCAAAGTTCCATGACATTATACCTGTGGAATTTGTCAAGCCGTAAAACTAAATCGAGCATGCTGGGAGCTGATCTAGTCTTTAGATTACTGATTCCTCACACACATAAACTTACTCCTCTACCTTAGGGATTCTTCCATTATAAATGTAGCTTTGTGGGTTTCCTACCTGTTGTCACTGATCTAGAAAAACCTGTGGTATGAAAAAAAAATGTTTCATTATAAAAAATTGATATTAATCAAAAAGTAAATTTTATTGAAAGTTGGAAAGGTAACTTTTGTTACACTCTGTACGTGATGACGGTAGCGTGACTCAGAATGACAGTCTTTGGAAGAAAGATTGCACAGACCTCCTGTATTTTTGAACTGGAAATTTCTTAAATTTGAGGGTTCACAAAGATCTAAGGTTGCATACTTTGTGAATGTCAAGGGTCTACTATAATTAGTTCTCATGAGTGGTTTCATTCTCATCTAATCAGAGAACATCATTTTCATCTTAAAAACCTACTATACTACAGCAATTTATTAACACTTATTAAGTGCCTTTGAGAAAAGTAACTTAGTGACCAACCATAATTTAGCTTAAAAATATGATTAGGTTCTTTTAATGAACTTATATGCTTTTCATATTAAGGTAGAATGACTTGAATATTTTTAAAAGAGCAATTCATTACACTTTTGTTTGATCATTTCAAATGCTGTGCTTCCAAATTCACTGCTATTAAAATAATCATGATCAACACACCCTAAGATCTGTTTAGAAAATCTGGCCATTTAGTACAACCATTCCAAGCAATTCTAGTTTGAACTGAGCTATAGGGGCTCAGTCATAACAAAAAGGAAGAAAGGAAGAACAAATGCTTCTTATGTACTCATCACATGCTAGCTACAATTACAAATCCTAGCTCATGGGGTCACAAAGAGTTGGACACGACTGAGCGACTCCGCTTTCACTTTTCACTTTCAAGGAAATGGCAACCCACTCCTGTGTTCTTGCCTGGTTGACTTTGAAAGAGCCACCAATAAATGTCATCAGTAAGAGGAGATTTCTAGCACTACATGAAAGGTTTCAGGTTCTCCTAAGTATCTAGATATTCAAGAGTCAAGGTGCTCTTATACTAAAACTACAGTTTAAAATAGAAAAAAAGAAACTATTTTTGAGGCAAGATGAGAACTAAAATATTAGATACTGGATTTGCAGAAGTCACACACTTTTACTATTTTATTAGTAAAATGATATGCTAGAATATCTTTTAGCCATTTAAATGCCTAATAATTTCAGGCATTTATAGTTATTCTTTTCTCCATATGGAAACGAAAGCAACAGAAATTAAGTAAAATGTGCAAGATTCCATGAGGAGTGGAAAGAATGGAATGATAAAGTAAGAAAAACTATAGTGGAAAAGGTGAAGGTAGCAGAGAAATGTTAAGAAAACCAAGTAGAAATGGAGAATGCAGGATTAAAGGTATAAATAGAATCCATAGAGAAAACACAATGAATCTTAAATGTAAGTGATTTTCAAAATAATTTCACATTTTGTCTTTAATTATGTACTGACATTGTTCTTCACTTTGTCATTTAATTTAGCTTGTACAACACCTCCAAACATCTTAAGGTAAAATTCACAGCCTAAGTCTTAAATCTTCTGGAGAGCTCCCTTAACAATATTAATGCTCTACTTATTTCTTCCTCTTACTTTAGTTAAGGTAGAGAAGTCAAGGGAATATATACTTAACATCCTAATGGATTACAGAAAGAGTCGAGTGCTTGGGTAACTAAGAAAAGAGAAAATGTGACCTCCTAGAAAGCTGTTTTCTCTCAAATTTAATTTATAGGAACTCTGTATTATATACACAGTATACACTTACTTATATGATCAGAGACACAGCAATCAGAGAAGGAAAAGTATATTTATTATCTATTTTCTATTTAACACATATTAAAGTAAGGGTTTTTTTCCCCAATCATTAGAAATAACATTAGTATTGCAGATCTCGAGTTTGGCAAATAATAAAAAAAAAAAAAAGGGATAGAAATGATCAATGTTGCAGTTCAGCGCTACATGTATGAAAATGCTCATGGTAATTGTTTGATGTGGTTGACAAGACAAGCTCCATGTTTTAGAAACTCCCTTCCCTTGACCTTATTCAATAGAGGACAAGATAACTTGATTCATTTTTCCCCTTTTTACATTCTTTTGCTTTTTTCTCTTGCTTTAAAAACTGTGGATGTTAGAGAGCTTCTCTTTGTAGATGACTTTTTTTTTTCCCCAGAAATCTCTCCCACTTCCAGGGATTAATCTATCACTTCCGGATTATTTCACAAATATTTATCTAACTCTGACTTCTCTGCCAAACTCTTTATAATTTTCTAAAAGTTTGCTATTTCAATTTACTTTCATGCCATCACCTCAAATTCAACATTTCTAAAACTCAATTCATGATATGCCAGCCTCAATAACTTTTTAAAGGTTACCTTATTCCAGATCATTTACAGCTAAAGCAGTCTCCAGAAGGACCACTGTTGACAAATCTCCACCAAACACTGCTTTCACTATGTCACTGCTATGCTGTCGCTTCAGTCGTGTCCGACTCTTTGCAACCCCATGGACTGTAGCCTGCCAGGCTTCTCTTTCCACGGGATTCTCCAGGCAAGAATACTGGAGTGGGTTGCCATGCCCTCCCCCATCACTATATCACATCCTTATCAGAAACCTTTAACAACATCTACTTTCTAAACCATAAAGTACAGACTCATTAGCTTGACATTTTGGGCTCTATAAAACTGGCAATGTATATTTTTTAGCCCTTCAATCTCTTAATGTTTCTTTTAATGTGACACCTCTATGCTGATCAAAACAAACTACTGAATACTTACTCTTGCCTAACCGATCTCACAATTTCCCATCTCTACATCTTTGATGACATCTTTTGAAAATTTCTCCATCAAAAATCACCCTTTAATTTCTCTACCGAATTCTCTTTCTTTAAGCCCAACATAGATGCTTATGTTGTTTAGCCGCTAAGTCCGCCTCTTTGAGACCCTATGGACACCAGCATGCCAGGTTCCTCCATCCTTCACTATCTCCCAGACTTTGCTCAAATTCATGTCCATTGAGTCAGTGATGCTAACATCTCATTTTTGCCACCCTCTTTCTTTTTGCCTTCCCTGGTGGGAAGGACTTCCCTGGTAGCTCAGACAATAAAGTGTCTGCCTACAACATGGAAGACCTGGGTTTGATCCCTGGGTTGGGAAGATCCCCTGGAGAAGGAAATGGCAACCCACTCCAGTATTCTTGCCTGGAAAATTCCCATGGATGTAGGAGCCTGGTAGGCTACAGTTCACAGGGTCACAAAGAGTTGGACACGACTGAGAGACTTCACTTTCACTTTCTTTTTGCCTTCAGTCTTTCCCAGAATCAGAGTTTTTTCCAGTGAGTTAGCTCTTTGCATCAGGTGGCCAAAGTACCGGAGCATCAGCTTCAGCCTCAGTCCTTCCAATGAATACTCAGGGTTGATTTCCTTTAGCATTGACTGGACATAGATGCTACCTCTCTACAAACCCTTCATAGATCACTTGAGCCTGAATTAAATAATTTTCTTTTTAAAATGCTTATAGCCTCAACATCACTAAATCAATAGGGAAATGAAAATCAAAACCATAATAAGATATCATCTTACACTTGTCAGAAAAACTATCATCAAAAAGACAAGAAACAGTAAGTGTTCGCAAGGATGTGGAGAAAAGGCAATCCTCATACATGATTAGTGGGAATGTAAATCAGCACAGGCACAATGGACAACAGTATGGAGGTTCCTCAAAAAATTAGAAGTAGAACTACCATACAATTCAGCAATTCCTGGGTATTTATCCAAAAAATTGAAAACATGAATTCAAAAGAATATATGCACCCCGATATTTATAGCAACATTACTTATAATAGCCAAAATGTGGAAACAACCCAAGTGGGCATTGACAGATGAATGGACATACATATATATGTGTGTGTGTTTCACTTGAAGGGTATTATGCTTAGTGAAATAAGTCAGACAAAGACAAGTAGAGTATATTTTCACTTATATATGGAATCTAAAAAAATAAAATAAATAAACAAATATAACAAAATAGAAACAGACTCACAGATACAAAGAACAAACTAGTGGTTAACAAAAGGGAGAGGGGTGGAATGAGGTGGAAAATAGGTGAAGGGATTAAGAGGTACAAATTACCAGTTATAAAACAAGTAGATTACAAGTAATGCACTGAACAGGGGATATTGTCAACACTTTATAAGAACTTTATATGGTGTGTAATCTATAAAAATCAAATTACTATGTTGCACATCAGAGTCTAACATATTGTAAGTCAACTATATTCAATAAAATAAGATAAAACAAAATACTTATAGCACTTTCTGCCTTTCTGGTTACCACAGCACATCCACTGTGGCTTGATATTTGTGTGCAAGTCTTACTGTCTCCTCAGCCAAATTATAAGTCCCTAAGAAGGGGATGACAGAGGATGAGATGGCTGGATGGCATCACTGACTCGATGGACCTGAGTCTCAGTGAACTCCGGGAGTTGGTGATGGACAGGGAGGCCTGGTGTGCTGCGATTCATGGGGTCGCAAAGAGTCGGACACAACTGAGTGACTGATCTGATCTGATCTGAAGATATTACACATTATAAATACTCAGTTTTCACTGAATGAATGAAGGTTTTCCCACTTCCAACCTCCTCCTACTCTCAATTCAGCCCAATCTCTCCTCATTCATTTTCCCAGCAGGTATTTGTGGAGCTCTACTATTCAGCAGGCACTGGAGATGAGCAGGACATACATGATCCCTGCCGGCATGGAGCTCACAGTCTAGCAGGGAAGACAAACATTAAAGTGTAAGTTTGTGTGTGGCAAGTGTGACATATACATGCTGTGGGGGCCCATAGGAGGCAGACACACTCTAGTCAGTACATAAAAACTCACTGTTGCTTTCTTATAAATTAGACACACTTCATATCATAGTGAATAGTGACTTGTGACAATTACGACCAAGTAAAAGGTAACATATAATGCTTATCATAACCTTGGATTAAATATAAATTTCCTGGTGATGGTTGTAATAGAAATCATTTACTAATTCAATATAAGTGCAAGGATATATGCTGGTTACTTTATACAGTATTTTTTTTAGTCTTTACAACAATCTCGCAAGGTAGGTATCCTTATTCCTACCTAAGAATAAGATAAGGAAATAGGTTTCAAGAGATTCAGTTATTCTACCCAGAGTCTTATAAATGGACAGGAAAGAGGCTTCAGACTCCAAAACGGATGTTTCTTGTTCTCTGTGCCATGAGTAGATTGTTCTGTTTTCCACACAAGTGCATTTAGCAATGATGGACTGGATATCTCAGACCCTCCTTCACAGGGTGTTAGCCTTGTGCATCTGGCCACATGTGGCAACATTATAATATTTTAAGAAATATTTTATTCTATAACATTCCTAAAAGACTATCTATTTCACTCTTTCTTTTAAGAAATGTTCTTTAGTAGAATGGGAAATCATAAAGATGATGCTGTGAAAGTGCTGCACTCAATATGCCAGTAAATTTGTAAACTCAGCAGTGGCCACAGGACTGGAAAAGGTCACTTTTCATTCCAATCCCAAAGAAAGGCAATGCCAAAGAATGCTCAAACTACCACACAACTGCACTCATTTCATATGCCAGTAAAGTATAATACTCAATACTCAAAATTCTCCAAGCCAGGCTTTACCAGTACATGAACCGTGAACTTCCAGATGTTCAAGCCGGATTTAGAAAAGGCAGAGGAACCAGAGATCAAATTGCCAACATCTGCTGGATCATTGAAAAAGCAAGAGAGTTCCAGAAAACATCTATTTCTGCTTTATTTACTATGCCAAAGCCTTTGACTGTGTGGACCACAAGAAACTCTGGAAAATTCTTAGAGAGATGGGAATACCAGAGCACCTGACCTGCCTCTTGAGAAATCTGAATGCAGGTGAGGAAGCAACAGTTAGGACTGGATATGGAACAACAGACTGGTTCCAAATAGGGAAAGGAGTTCGTCAAGGCTGTATATTGTCACCCTGTTTATTTAACTTATATGCAGAGTACATCATGAGAAACGCTGGGCTGGAAGAAGCACAAGCTGGAATCAAGATTGCCAGGAGAAATATCAATAACCTCAGATATGCAGTGGAGAGGCAATGGCAACTCATTCCATTACTCTTGCCTGGAAAATTCCATGGATGGAGGAGCCTGGTAGGCTGCAGTCCTACCATATCAATAACCTCAGATAGGCAGATGACACCACCCTTATGGCAGAAAGTGAAGAAGAATTAAGAGCCTCTTGATGAAAGTGAAAGAGGAGAGTGAAAAAGTTGGCTTAAAACTCAACGTTCAGAAAACTAAGATCATGGCATCTGGTCCCATTATTTTATGATAAATAGATGGGGAAACAGTGGAAACAGTGGCTGACTTTATTTTCTTGGGCTCCAAAATCACTGCAGATGGTGACTGCCGCCATGAAATTAAAAGACGCTTACTCCTTGGAAGGAAAGTTATGACCAACCTAGACAGCATATTAAAAAGCAGAGACATCCCTTTGCCAACAAAGGTCTGTCTAGTCAAGCTATGGTTTTTCCAGTAGTCATGTATGGATGTGAGGGTTGGACTGTAAAGAGCGCTGAGTGCCGAAGAATTGATGTTTTTGAACTGTGGTGTTGTAGAAGGCTCTTGAGAGTCCCTTGGACTGCAAGGAGATCCAATCAGTCCATCCTAAAGGAAATCAGTCCTGAGTGTTCATTGGAAGGACTGATGCTGAAGCTGAAACTCCAATACTTTGGCCACCTGATGTGAAGAACTGACTCATTGGAAAGGACCCTGATGCTGGGAAAGATTGAAGGCAGGAGGAGTAGGGGACGGCAGAGGATGAGATGGTTGGATGGCATCACCAACTCAATGGAGATGAGTTTGAGTAAACTCTGGGAGTTAGCGATGGACAGGGTGGCCTGGCGTGCTGCAATCCATGGGGTCACAAAGAGTCGGATACGACTGAGCAACTGAACTGCTGACTGAGAATGGGAAAATGAGGACCACACAGGCATAGTCTGTCCTTGATAGTAGTTTTTAAACGAAACTCTTTTTTAGGGTTATGATATAAAATATATAACTGCTTATTTTTAATATACATAAAACATAGACAACAAAAAACACCTTTTAAAAGTTCTTTTAAAATATTTGCATCACAGTAAATTGTCCATCTCAAACCCATATTGCAGATTTCTTGCTTATATTTCTTTCAGTATTTGGAATAAAATGTGTTTTATCTTCTAATTCCTAGAACAAGAAGTCAGAAACTAATGTTGGAAGGAAGTATTCAATTTCATTCTTTAGCAGTGCATGGATGGACTGTGACAATTTTCTAAAACATATTTATCAGTGTTCAATTCTATAACTCACAGAGTTAATATTTTATTCCAGGATAAATATTTCACCCTAGGAAAAATATTTAATTATTTACATATTATACTTTATTTTTTTATTTTTTCCCTGGAATATGAAATTTTAGAAATGCTGCTTAGTTCACTGCAGAATTTCAAGTAAATACATGGTAAAATAACTCCTTATGGAGCTTAGATTTTTTTCCTAAAGGAACATATAAAATTATTTCAAGGCATTAAATAAAGTTTCCTTAGATGTTATATAAAATGACACTTGTACCATGATTTTCATACATATGAGATTTGATACTTTGATTCCAAAGCATTATTTTTGGCTATGGTATATTAATAAAGTGCTTTGTAACTGAAAACAAACAAACAAACATAATTCTTACGCATAAGCCAATATCCAACAAGATACAACTAACCCTGAAAAATTAGATGCCTATCACTCACTCCAAAACAAGTGAAATACATTTTAACCACAGAATATTATATTTTGTCCATCAGGTAGCCCAATGTCTTTGTTTTCAAGATGTTCAGTGACCTCCTCAAACTTATATAACTCACTTGTGCCAGAGTCAGAATAAGACCTCTAGGTTAATTTACTTTGGCCTTTTACTATTCCATTCTCGAACTATTTAACACAGAATTATAAAAAAATTTAAATGACCTATTGGGAAAGAGAACCTTATATAAGATACCTACAATGAAGGAAGTGATTACAATGCTATATACTAATATTCATCTAAGATAGCAAAGCAATGGCATTTACCTTAAATTTACGTCTCTGCTCTGCACAGCTGTTGAAGAACCACAAGTCTGTCTCATGGCTGTAAATGTAACAAGAACAATAATGCGACCAATTTTCATACCTAAACTAAATTAAGTAGATTTGTCATAGGCTAGAAAATTGATAATGTATTTCACAAAAACTTTTTAAGTTACAGATTATGGAAGTGTGCATGTGTGTTTATGCAGATGTGTTTGTGTGTGTGTGTGTGTGTGTGTGTGTGTGTGCACACACAGACATGTGTGTGCATTTACTGTTTTTAATAATCCGGAAATTGGTTTTATGAAATTGAAAGTATTACATATTATTCTTTGGCTAACTTTTCTCATTATGGCACACCATGAGTACATCAGGTCTAAACGTGTAAGGAGTAGATATAGATAAATAAAACAAATGAGAGGCTGTCTTCAGCTGTTATTAGATTATGTTTTTCTGGGATACATAATAGGAACATAAAGAAGAAACATCTAGTAATTCTTAGGTTAATATCAGCTCCCATTTGCATCACAATCTTTATATATTATTCATCAATATGTCATTTACCAATGTACCTACTGATCGGACCTATTCAATTGGTGTTTCATGTAATGAATGCAAACATGTTTCAAACACATATATCCAGATATCTATACATGAAAGTGAAATTGCTACTATGATCAGTACTCAAGCTTGTCAGATATGATTTTCTCTTTCCATTTTGCATTAGATATGCTAATATCTATGCCATGCGTAGCACAAAAACCTGAAAAAGTGTAAATTAAAAAGGAATAGTAGATAAATACAAGTCTACTAGAAATATACTCTCTGCCATGTCACACTTCAAATCTGGCTACCACTTTTAAACATTTAAAAGAAATTCAGTTGAGTATACCAAATATTGTTCTTGTGACTTGAGCCATTAAAACAGATTCTTAAAAAAAAAAAAAATCTGTCCTTTCTTTCAAATGTTATAAAATCAGTCTCCATCAAAACTATGTTTTAAAATAAAAACTACATATCTCTTTTGGTCTTCTTAAAAATATGTTATACCTGATAAAGTACAAGCCACCACCATCTATTATTAACACCAAATAGTTTGCCTTGAAGTACAGATTTTGAAACATTTTAAATTATCTTTTTTTGTTTTTTAATCCTAAAAGATAATCTACACTAACTCTCTTATGAAAGGTTGGTTAAACTCTTAGGTAAGTAGAAAAAGAAGTAGGCTGTGAGAGAATCATGGAATTTTTAAAGTATTACTTTCATATTAAATGGTTAAAAATTTTAACAGAAACATTTTACCCTTTTCTTTAACATAAGTGGGAAATAGTGCAACTCACATTAAACAGTATTTGTAGATGCAAAGATAAGCATTACCTTATATCTGCTTTTGACAAATGTGTAAGCTAGTATAAAGTGCTATCAGATTTTTATTAGATTTTTAATACAATCCCAGCATGTTTCCAGTTGCTAAGCTTATCAAGTACTACGAAATACTAGAATTGTAGACTCATATTAATTGCAGGGCATATTTTGGTGGAAAAATACATCTTCATTCATTATTTATAAATTTTTATTCATAAAAACCAACTAAATCTTCAGTCTTATGACATTTTGGCATGAGATCCCACTAAAATTACAAAGCAATAATAAAATGCTACAGTTTTATAATATGTACAATGTATATGTATTCTAAATAATAAGAATCACAAAACATTAAATATAAGTGACACAATGAAAGTTTGTGGAGATGATTAGCAACTGAAATTGTTAAAAGGTATTTATAATACTGTTAATCACCCTTTGGTGATGATAAAATTGAAGAGCTCTGCTCAAAATTTTATTTAAACATTTGGTACATGACCGACCTTTTCTTATTTGACTCATTAATATTGCCACATTATATGTGTGCATGTACTTTCCAAGAAAAAAAAAAAGTATATTTTAGTTAAAGTAGCACATTTTGCCTTCCAATACAACAAGAAAAAAAGAAAGCAGAAAAACTAAAGCCCAGCCATTCTTTCCAAAGATACCGTGGTAACCAACAATAAAGAAACTTCTGGACTTAGCTTTGGAGAGTAACAAGTTAGTATTTTGTCTGTTTTGTCAAGAGCTATGATAAAAATAGAAATAGGACAATATGTAGTGTTTTTCAGATATCTGAAACAATAATCTTTTCTACCTTTGGTTTTTCTGCCAGTATCTAAATTTCCTTTGCTATACCAACAAGGAAGCAAAAATCTCAGTCTGAAGCCATAGTGAGGATAAGCATTTCATTTGCTATCTTCTGTGACTTCTATTCAAATTTCTCTGTTATGTAAATGTATGGAGAGGCTCTCATGGAATCAGATAACTTGATGGAAATACTTCAAAAACCATAATTACTTGGGGAAGTATATGATAGTGAGGAAAGTTTGTCCCTACAGAATTACCAGTTAAAAGAATGTGAAATTCATTTACAAGAGAAAAAAGTTAAAATGAATCTTAAACTTAGGCTGACTTAGTATAACTTTGATTTGCAATCACGGCAGACATCGGTACATCATATCCACCTATCCCCAAGACCCCCTTCTTCCCACCCACACCCCCAAAATGGGTTTGTTCCCAAAAATATATACTCATCTCACATTTGCCTAGGGACTATGCATTTAAATTCAATTTTTAGGTAATAAGTAGCTTTTGGATTATGTAGATCAATAGCCAATAATTTTGTCACACAAACTAAGCTTCAGTAGGGTACCATATAAGAATTAGTTACTAGCACCTGAAAGTATACCTGGAAAATGAAAACAGACAGCTAGGCCATAAATTTTCTTTCAAGATTATTTTCTTAAGATAAAGCAGTAAGAATGATGTTGACTTTTAAAAAAACAACAACTTATTAGACATGTATATAGCACATGATCCAAAAAAAGCATTGCTTATCTTTCAACAGAACTGATAAACATTTTGAATAATGTTTTATGCAATTCCAGAGTCTACCTTCCAAATATTTCAAAAATATACTCTAAAAATGTTTCTTCTGCCTAATGTCCTATACATTTTGGTTAAGGCTATCTAAAACAATGGCTATATTATGTGGCAAAAAGTTACTTTAAAAGACATACATACTATCAGTTTCATAGGACAAACATAGTGAATAAGGAAAACAAACTCCAGAATGTGTTTTTATAACTGTAGCAACAGCAATAACTCCTTGGCAAACTCAAACAGTTTTTCTGGCAACTTTGGAGGTTTTCTGCATTTGTCACTTGAATACAACTGCAAAAGGGTTGTCTTAAGACCACTTTGTTTCCTTCCCTACCATTTTACTATGACTCTGTTTTTAAGGAAGAAATTTCACATTTAACCTGTTTGTGAACAAAATTTCATTAGAAAGTTTTACACAAAACTCTTAAGGCCTATGTATCCTAAATTTTATCTCTACATCATTTTTCCAGTAAGTGAACTTGTGTACTTCTGAAATTTAAGCTAGTAGAATATTATTCTTTTCTATTTCAAGAAGATTAGATGAGTTCTCTTTTTGAATTAAAATTACTTACATATGCAAATGTAATAATTTTCTGTATGTATACAACTGGGTCTGCATATTTATTATCATTACAGACATCTTTTAAAGTAAGACCTCAAGGATAGGAGTGCTGCTTTACTAACCTGCAGTGGTCTCTGTTTATCACTGCTCTTGGGAGATTTCAATCCACTTGTCTGCTGCTGTAAGAGAAGTTGTCTTGCTGCTTGGAGAGCCTAGAAGTGAAAAGTGAGTAATATCTAAATATTTTTTGAAAGGTAAATTATCAGTTATTCTTTGGTTAATAGCAATAAACTTCAATGTATGGCAATCCCACCCCCCCATCCTCCCTTTCTAGAGAATTATTAAATATTATTTTTCTTCTAATGTGAATAAAATCACATAACACACATTACACAACTTTATTCAAAATAATAGAGATGAATGTAATCCTGTGAAAAATAAAGTTAATTTGTTTAAAGTGCTTAAAGAGAAAGAAATCATAAACTGCATCAACAACCTCATTTCCACATGGAACTTGTCTTCGAGTGTTCAACCAAAATGCCCAGTCCCTTTTAAATTATCATTCAATTTGCATTTTCATATTACAATTTTGAAGCAAAAGCAGTAGACTTCAAGTGTTACCGGAAGCTGTAATTAAATTTGACAAATCAACATCAGATTATCTTGAAAGTGAATTAATAAGGATTTTCACTAAAGATTAAAAACACTTTTTTTGTACTTACAATTCAAGGGGAAACCTCTCCTTTGACAAAATAAAGTGCAGTTTTAATACCAAATAAAATTGAGTGGTTTTCATTTGCATTCTTAGCAAAATCAGAGAACAAAGAAATTACCACTCAACCAATCAGGTTTGTTTCTATGTGTGACAGAATACCAATCAAAATAGAAGATGTTTTCATTTATTTTTATGTTTTCTGTCCCACTCAGGAAGATAAAACTTAACATAAGGAATTAATGTAAGCATATCATTTATTAGAAGAGGGACGGCTTGGTGATTGGACCTTATAAACTTATCATATAAAAACTAATGTCATACAAAATATATATTGAGATGTTTTAAAGGTAGCAGTGTAAACTAATTAAAAAAAAAAAACAAAACTTTTGAGAGCCTCTACAAACTCATTGTTTTTCTCAACAACTGAGTTCAATGAGCACTAGATGATGAAATTTTTCAACACATAAAACTAAAATAAATCATTATCCTACTTTGTTATTCACTGTTTTAAGGTACAAGGTAAATTTTTCCTGATGGGAAAAATATCTTAGATCAATATTCTTCTATAATAATTCAGATTCTAAGCTGATAAAAAGTACAAATTTGATTGGAATCAATGAGCTGGTTTTTAAGAGAGTTTCTAGTATCCATGACAACAGTTGCTTTGACAAGATGTGCATATGGCATTACACTGCCAGCTGGTGTGAACAATGTTTGAACTACTGCATTGAGATGCTGAGCAAACAGAAAAAGTTGCCACGTCTTAACCCTCAGGGAAGGCAGTCATCCCCTGATCAATTATGAAAAGACAGAGAGAGGGCTGCTACAGTCTGGCTCCAAGCAAGTTTTCTGAGAAGGCAGGCAGACATAGAAACCAAAGTAAACAAACTGAATGCCCTAGCACATCTCCTAACAACATTGATTTGCCTTCCCATAGCAGGATCTGGGCATAGTTTGTCAAGCACACTTTTTACATTCGGAGACACACTCATTCACAACAACTTCAATTTGCTTTTTTAAATTTTCAAGTAATTACAAGTCAGCCTAAATATTTCTAAGGCTAGCACATTACAGTGATCTCAGGCAGTTTTATTATAAAGTTCAGCTGGGAAAAATATCAAAGAAAAATTCCATAAATACTTCATTATCACAAAATTCAGTTTAAAAAATTTCAACTTGATATTCTATATAATATAGCTTTCTTTCTTTTTTTCTTTAACGGAAGTTCATTTTTAAAAAAAGACAACTGTTACTTTAGGCTACATCTATATGACATTCTTAAGATCAAAAAATCAAATATTTTCCCCTTTAATGCCAAAAGTCACACACAGTTTGCCTAATTTTTTTTCCTAGAAGTTCTATTTTTGAATTTATCAGTTTATTTTGTATATATATATATAAACAGTTTTATATATATTTAATTCCGTATATATAAAACATATATATATTTAATTATATATATTTAATTCCATAGACACAGCAACACATACATATTATTAAGTCAAGTCGCTCAGTCGTGTCCAACTCTTCACAACCCCATGGACTGCAGCCTACCAGGCTCCTCTGTCCATGGGATTTTCCAGGCAAGAGTACTGGAGTGGGTTGCCATTGCTTATTCTTAAAGACTTTTTAATGAATATAGTTCACGATCCTGGAATCATGAATGACTAGGACTAAAAGCGAGATTACAAGTCATCCAATCTGACTCCCTCATTTTAACAAATGAGAGAAATGAGGCCTAGAGTAATCACGTGCTTTCAAGGTCTCCTGGCTTCCAGGTAAGAGTGCATTCTAGTGTGTCTCTGTTGTCAAAGGAACTGTCAGAAGGCAATGAGTAAAACTTTGGTAAAGAAGAACAATAAGTAAAGGAAAGGACAGCTCTGACATCATAATAAATAACTTCTTTTTTTTTTAAACCTGTAAAGAAACCATATGTGTTTATCAGAACTTAAAAGGGAAACTATATAATCTCCTTATAATTTGAATCTGTGTTTGGTGGCTCAGATGGTAAAGAATCTGCCCGCAGTATGGGAGACCCGGGTTTGATCCGTGGGTTGGGAAGATTCCCTGGAGAACAGAATGGCTACCCACGTCAGTATTATTGCCTGGAGAATCCCATGGAGAGAGGAGCCTGGTGGGCTACAGTCCATGGGGTTGCAGAGTTGGACACGACTGAGGAACTAACACTTTCACTTTCATTTTGAATGGAATGATCACAGAATGTATATGGTTGAATGGCATCACTGACTCAATGGACATGAGTTTGAGCAAACTTCGGGAGAGAGTGGACAGGGAAACCTGGTGTGCTACAGTCCATGGGGTTGCAAATAGTTGGACATGACTTAGTGACTGAATAACAACAATATTGTTTTTAGGGCTAAGTGTTTCCATCAACCTTGACTTAAATTTCATTACATGTTCTACCAATACCTGATGGACCTCTAAACTATTATAAAATTCTAATCACTTGACAAGTTTTCACTAATAAAATTACTGAAGAATCTAAAACTGGACAAAACTTTAGAAATTGTTTAGCCTAGCTTTCACATTTTGTAGACAGATAACTGAAAAACCAATATTACAATAATATGACTAAAGTCACAAAGCAGCAGCTGAGTATGGCAAAAGCTAAGGCCTTTGTCTCTCAAATCTAGAAGGCTATCTCCTTCACAACCTTGCATTGTATTCATTCAACTCAATCTAAACATGGAACCCAACAGAATACATAATATCCAGGGCCTATTGAAATACATTAAAGTAGATATATTTAGAATTACATGTCATGAAAATATTACTATTAAAAATGTACATCATTTTTAAAGGAGTCATAATAAAAATGGAATACCACAAAATAGCTAGCTAAAACATGCTTCTACTTTTAAAGTACCTTGGTTTGCATATGCATTTATACTTATCTTTAAAATAGTAAAGAATCATCTTTCAATACAAACTCTTATGAAAAAGAACTACTTGCTTATATCAGCATTCTTTTAGTAGTAGTAGAGACTGCTATAGTAAATATAAGAGATGGGAGGACAAAAATAATTTCAAGAGATCAGGAATGATTTAAAACTCTTAAGCTGAAATCTTTGGCAGTTTGCATTCTAACAGCAGGCATCACATGATATTTTTAATTCCAGTATTCTGGATAACATTTTAGGACAGAATTCAATAAACAAATGTTCAAAGATATTTAGTTTATCTTTGCAGTTTATTATTGTAGCTATTCAAATGATGAAAGATTATGAGATAAAATACTGCCTTCAATATATGGTGTTAGGTGTCAAATTATATAGAATATTAATTTTAAAATTGCTGTCCACTTTAATTGATAAATATAAAAGAGCTCTTCATTAAGTTCTATGAACCATTTAGGTATTTATATAATCACCCTTTGTGAAACAAAAAAATAACAATAATAATTTAGAATAAAAGGCAAAGATGTTTGCAAAATTTCTTTAATAATAACTGAGTCTGATGCAAATGAATAACAAGAAAGGTTTCCAGTGAAGTCAAGCCATATCTAGTTTCTGAAAACACATTTGTTTTGAATTAAGGGTGCACTTCATTTAATGCAGTTATCTAACTTTAGCAAAGCTAAAGAAAAGATAGGACATTTTAAAAATTAGAATCAGAATTAAAAAAATCTTTATAATAAAGGCATACTTTTTGTTAAGCTGCACAAGTGTGGGGATGTATATGTTTTCCAGAATTCACTGCATCCTATAAATGTTTATTGCAAATATCATTGCTAATAGTTACTGTGTAATTTCAAACAAACAAAAAATTTGTGAAGTGAAGTTGAAGCATGTCACCCTTATAAAGTAGTAGTAACTTTAGTTAGTTAGGAATCACTTAGACAAAGAGTAATTCTAATGAGTGTGTCATTATGAGAATTAAGAGTAAAAAAACTTTGTGACCTGCCAGATCAATATTTTTTTTTTAGTTCTTGAAGAATACTGACAACTTTTACCAGGAGTCAAGTGTTTGAGAATAGCTTAGAAACACCCAGTGAAACCAAAAATGTTAAGTACTCTCAGGTTTATAAATAACTTCTTTTTTTTTCAAAGTAAATATATGTATATTTTGGAAAAAACAGACATCGCTCATATCTCTCCTCATAAAAATAGGAATGCTTAACCTATCAGCCTGTTGCATTTGAGACGTTAAAATGAAAAATGACATCTACGCCCATTAATATCTTCAATGTATAAACAGCACAGCGTGACACATTCTTGAGAGCTGAAGGCTACAAAATCTCTCTGAAACATAAATAACAAAGCACTCAGAAGCATATTTGATGTTGATATTCATCTCTGAGAAAAACACTGCTGCCTAGGCTTCTTATGAAAATAGATGCAGCCCAAATGGATCTCCTGTAATTGGTTTCAGATAGCGAGGTCAGAAGAAATATGATACAAGAAACGATTATGTGGAACAGGCGAAACAAGAATGTTTACACAGGCACTCCCTACTTAAACTGACAAGGGGTGTATACTTTGCAGATAACCAGAACCAAAAAAATTTTGTCAGTAGGATACCCAGAATTTTGCTCCTCACACTCACACATTTTAACCTTTAACATATGACATTTTTAACATGTTACTTTGAATACTCAGCATATAATAAGTTTTCAAACAATTTCATTTTTAAATTATTTTCACAAGTGTAGTTGATAATGAGTAGATTCAGGTCCTTCCACAAAGGAGACAAATTCCAATTCTGTTCGGCCTTTTCTCCCATTATGTCCCCACTAAAGAGAATATACTGATAAATGTAATCTGAAGTCTCATAATGCTATTTAATAGAAGAAAATTAATCATCTAATTGTCATAACCTATTTTCAAACAGCAATCTATCAGAGTGAAATTATGTATCTGTAGCGATTGACCTTTCATTTTATCATGTCTGATACATAATTAGACTAAGTTTGTTGGGAAAAAAAAAGCTAATTACTAGAAAATACATTTTTTAAATAATTTTATTTCTGTGTTACAGTATATTTTAAATAAAGTTAAAGAATAAATGTGTGGATATGTTATGTTTATGTTGTGGACCACTATGAAGGCCAAACTGAGAAGCTACAATCATTTATTTTATGTTACTTAATAAGGGTGAGTAATTAATTGTAAAGCATCCTATTTACCAATCAAATGTCAGGCTATATTAGCTTAGCATTTATGATGTGGATTTAAAGAGGAGAAAAATAAGGTATTGAATACGTTATGGAAAGGATCCACAAGTCATCCTCCAAAGTTCCAACAAAGTCCTTAAGGTTCAGGCCCAAACCCAATACACAGTATATTCCAGTATGGCTCCAAACTCCCAGATAAGCTGAGATACCCTTGCATAAAATAAATCTGTAAGTTAATAGTAACTAATGGCTAAGACAGGGTTTGTTTTTTCAGGTCTCAAATCGTACACTCAGTTTAATGGAATGAACGCATTCTTTTCCTCTGAGCCAGCATTCCACAGGCTGCAGTAAACAATACCAAGTTATGTGGTATTCATATCCCTATTTCCTTCTTTATTCTGCTGCTAATGATAATAAATGGCTATTGAAACACACAAGATACACTAATATAACCTACAGCAATACTAAATGCAATTCTTGTTCATATATTAGAAGTCTGTCTAAATTCCCAAATATGAAAGGTAAAGATGAATTGCAACTAATTTTAATAAAATAGTTTCACAACATCTCTTTTTCATGGTACATGTTCCAGGAACTATAGCAGTTTATGTGTATTCTTTCAGTTATTTCTCTCTCTGCTATAAAATATTTTATTTTATTTTTTCTAAATGAATTTGGATTTCCTTTTTTTCTCCCATACCATCACATTTCTTTTTTCTCATTATAAGGCTAATATCATCTTTTGTTTGGATATGGATTGAAGATTCATTACTGCTATATTGTTGTAATTTCAAATTCCATATTAGAGATGAACTGAAAATACATGCTACTAAATTATAGTGTAATACCTGAATACCATATTCTGGATTCCCTTTGCAATTTAAAAGTAACATTGCAAAAGAGGCAGCATTTAGGAAAATATCTGTAAGAATAAAATACATCAACAATTACTTGTCATTCAAAAAAAACATTGCAATTATGTCCCATGTACAAAGCAAATAACTAAGAAGCATTGCATGCTTGCAGAGGTAAGGTTTGATGTGTCATTGTTTCTACCATCAAAGAGCTTCCTGTCTAATAATAGTAAACATGTATTGTAATATCAAAAGCCATAGAAAAGGTTTTTAAAACATTTCAGGAGTTCGTTAAGTAGAAGAGATTATTTTTAGTTGGGGAGATTAAATACAACTTATGGATATATGACATTTGGGCTGAACTTACATGACAGACAGTTCATCTTTTGGAGATGACAGAAAGTGACCACGTTTAACAGAAGCAAAGAACATGTAGGGTCATACACAGTAAAAATAAAATAATTGAATGTGGATAGAACATGTGCTTAAGTTAGTAGTGCTACCTCATGGGAAGATTTACTGGAACTCATTAATGAGTATAACTAAACAATAACCAGCAAAGAGACTTGATATATTTAGCAGGTAAGGGCAAATGTTGCTGAATCTGGAAATGATGGGATGTGCCTGGCCAAGGACAGTACTGAAGTCATGGATTGAAGGGAGATGAGAAGTGATAAAGAGAGTAAAGAAAGATACGAGGTAGAAAGACCAGTTAAAAGGTATGTGCATACATGCTCAGTTGTGTCTAACTCTTGGCGAACCCCTGGATGATGGCTTGCCAGGCTCCTCTGTCCATGGAATTTTCTAGGCCAGAACTGTGGAGTTGGTTGCCATTTCCCATGCCAGGAGACCTTCCCAACCCAGGGATCGAACTCACATATACTGCATTGGCAGACAGATTCTTTACTCTACCCACCTATAAGAGACAGTAAAATTAATAAGAAACATTTTAGTTGAAAACAAGAATTATTAGAGAAACTGTCAAAAATGGCAGAATTTAGTAACTGGGTTCAAGATAAAAGGTAAGGAGGTAAATGATGACTTCAAATGTTTGAGTCAAGGATCAAGTATAGCTGTGTCACTACTGGAAAAGGGGAAAAGCAAATATGAAACACAGGCTTTGGAAAGAAGATGATGCTGGTTGACTGCTGGCAGAATAACTAAGTGAAGATTTCTTTATTTGATTAATAATGTTGCGCTCTAAGGCTGACAGTGATCAGGCTGACAACAGATTCCTAAAAGTAAGAGATAGATGGTAAAGACAAAAGGAGATCATCAGGTTTTTGGAAAAGAGAATGAAGAAAGAGGAAAAGCCCGGTCCAAAATTTAGGGAATATCACATTTTGTCTAAAGAAAATGAGAAAATAGTGGAAAAGGAAGGCAATAAATGGTAAGGAGAGCACAGTAATAGAAGTCAGGAAGCTATCTACAAAATGTTGAACACAGAATTACCATAAGACTGGATAATTCTATAACTAAGTATATACCCAAGAGAAATGAAAACTTATGTCCATACAAACAGTTGTATATAACAGCTTTATCTATAAGAACCAAAAGATGGAATAAAACCAAATACCCTTTACCAGATGAATGGATAAACAAAATTCAGTCTATCCAATAAAAGTTTTCCAAAACATGGATGAACCTTGAAAACATTATGCTAAATGAGGGAAGTTACAAAGACTATACATTGCAGGATTCATTTATATGAAATGTCCAGATTAGGCAAATCCATAGAGACAAAAAGTAAATTAGTGGTTGCTAGGGCTTGGGGGAAGAGGAGAATGGGGAGCCACTGCTAATGAGTATGGGGTTTCTTTTTGTGGTTATGAAAATATTCTGGATTTAGACAGTGGTGATTGTTGCACAACTTTGTGAATATACCAAAAGTCACTTAAACTGTACACTTTAAAAGGGTAAATTTTATAGCATGCAAATTATATTTTGCCAAAGCTGTTATGTATTTAAATAAAAGGACTGTGATGTCAACTCATGGAAGTTGAGTTGATATATCTCAAGGAAGCTGGAAGAAATAAAAGAGGAAAGAACTAAAAGAAAAGAATTTTGAAGGGAGAAAATTATGTTCTGAAACCAAAACTTCTAAGAAGCTAAGGAATGATGAAACTCCTTGTTGATCTGATAGTGTACGTGTGACCTATCAGATATCAGTTCCCATAGAGCATTAAAGCAGAAGTCAGATTCAGTGAGTTGTTGGGAAATCAATGGGAAAAAACCATGGTCATGAGTGCAAGTAATTCTTCTGATAAATTTTGTGAAGACCAAGATAAAGAACTATAGTTTCAGAGGTCTTGTTTGTTTGCTGTTTGTTTCAAATAAGCAAAACTCAATAATGAGCTAATTGGGAGAAGTAGAAGCTATAACAAAGATTAGAGAATATCACTGGAGGAGACAGGCTCAATCAAGAAGCAGATACAGGTGATAGTCTCTGGGGAGAAGAAATGCATTATCCCCTGAGACTGGCTGAAGAAAACAGATGAGAGATAATTTATTTGCAGAGGCAGAAAGAGTTCACACTGGATGGTCTCAATGAACTCAAAAAATAAGGAAGTGTAGTATCTAATAAGAATGAAAAAAAGATTGGAACTGTCAGAGAAGCAAAAGTCAGGAAGCTTTTCTATCATTGTTCTGAGAAATACAGACTGTAGAGTAAAACCAGATATTTAAGATGTTAGAGTATGTGCTTCTACATATACTGATGACATGCAGATACATGGCTATCTTCTAGAATGTTGCCTCCAGAAGTGAATAAAGGGCTGTGTACTTTTCCACTGCTCTCATTTAGTATTATCCTACTCAATCAGAATCTTTTAAAATTCTTAACCTGGCCAAAAGCCATGGAAATTTAAATTATGTCAAGTAGAAGAGAATGAGTCACTTAAAATATATGTAATGTTATTATGCATCCTAACAGTTATTGTCAGTTTTTCAGTTCACTTAAGTTGCTCAGTCATGTCTGACTCTCTGCGACCCCACGGACTGCAGCATGCCAGGCCTCCTTTGTCTACCACCAACTCTCGGAGCTTGCTCAAACTCATGTCCATTGAATCGGTGATGCCATCCAACCATCTCATCCTCTGTCATCCCCTTCTCCTCCTGCCCTCAATCTTTCCCAGCATCAGGGTCTTTTCCAAGGAGTCAGTTCTTCACATCAGGTGGCCAAAGTATTGGAACTTCAGCTTCAGCATCAGCCCTTCCAATGAATATTCAGGACTGATTTCCTATAGGATTGACTGGTTTGATATTCTTGCAGTCCAAGGGACTCTCGAGTCTTCTCCAACACCACAGTTCAAAAGCATCAATTCTTTGGCACTCAGCTTTCTTTATAGTCCAACTCTCACATCCATACATGACTGTTGGAAAAATCATAACTTTGACTATACAGACCTTTGTCAGCAAAGTAATGTCTCTGCTTTTTAATATGCTGTCTAGGCTTGTCATAACTTTTCTTCCAAGGAGCAGGCATCTTTTAATTTCATGGCTGCAATCACCATCTACAGTGATTTTGGTGCCCAAGAAAATAAACTCTGTCACTGTTTCCATTGCTTCCCCATCTATTTGCCATGAAGTGATGGGACCAGATGCCATGATCTTCATTTTCTGAATACTGAGTTTTAAGCTAGCTTTTTCACTCTTCTCTTTCACTTTCGAGAGGCTCTTTTGTTCCTCTTCACTTTCTGCCATAAGGGTGGTGTCATTTGCCTATTTGAGGTTATTGATATTTCTCCCACCAATCTTGATTCCAGCTTGTGCTTCTTCCAGCCTGGCATTTCGCATGATGTACTCTGCATATAAGATAATAAAAAAGCATGGTGACAATATACAGCCTTGACATACTCCTTTTCCAATTTGGAACCAGTCTGTTGTTTCATGTCCGGTTCTAACTGTTTCTTCTTGACCTGTATACAGATTTCTCAGGAGGCAGATAAGGAGGTCTGGTATTCCCATCTTCAGTTTTTAAAAGATAGCCAAAACAAACAAACAAACCAACCTTCCATTTGCAGTTAGGAAAGAAAGTATATGATGTAATAGTATTGACTCGATTTCAGATGCTATCTTTTTGCCTTTTATTCGCCTTTGAACTTGGAGTACTGAACATCACAACAAGCCTTAATTGTTTCATTTACAAATGCAGTTAATAAATATTTGCCTTTGCCTATAGGTGATTTTCAAATCAGAGAAGATAATGCATTCAAAAATATTTTAAAGTATACAGCAGTGTCATTTCAAGTGATGACTTTTGAAATCATATAACTCCCCCAGTGGTATTAGTTATTTCATGTATATGTACTGGTTAACTGTGACTGACTCCTGGTTTTTAGCTTTATAGCAACTTTGCTAAATGTTAAATAGAGATGTATGTGTTTGAACTAATGGACTTGGCATACTGTAATTCCTGAAAATTTAGTTTAATACTTATTTAGTTCTGGGAAATCTATTCAAGCAGAAAAATGCCCCACTGGATGGGAAGAATATCTTATCAACTTCATGTTCTATTATATTTTAAAAAGTTGTCTCTCTGAGGCTAAGTGAAAGGGTTTATAATGCTATGAATGCACTGTTAAGCTATATCTTCTCCTCCTCCAGGTCTGCATTACCACATCTGCATACACATACACAATGCACCCTGTGTTCCCAATCACCTTCCCTCAAGGATATTTTAGTATAGTAGGAAAGATAAAACTATATTCAATATAAGCACAGTGCAAAGCAGGAAGGTGCTGCATGCCATTAAAAGGAAGTACAAAAAAGTAGCTATAGGGGTTCAGTCATAACAAAAAGGAAGAAAGGAAGAACAAATGCTTCTTACGTACTCATCACATGCTAGCTACAATTACAAATCCTAGCTCACACTATCTCACTTCCTTCTCTAACACCCTTCTTTATCATAGCTATGTAAACTGAAGCTCACTCCAAGTAGTTAGGTTATATGTCCATGCTGTTTCACACACACTTGAAACGGCATAAGAGATTTGAAAAACTATCTGGTTGACTTTGAAGCTCTTGTCTTTTCCACAAGGGGTGGTCAGGAAGAGTATCTCATTGAAAAGACTTTTATACAGTAAAAGATTTAAGTAAAAAACTGCTTGGAGTAACAGAACGAAATAAATTCTGAGTCCTAGCAGTATCATTAGTTATGCCAAGTAGAACAACATAAAGAATTCCAAGATCCAGTTCAAATTGTTTTTATTTGCCTTACTTTTCATGAGAAGAATCAGCCATATAAGTTGTATACTAAAGGGAATTTACTATCCCTAAAAGACAGTGCCTTTAAAGTTAATAAGCACTCAATTCAGGATGTTGGTTACAGAGAGAAAAAAAAATTATTAAAGATGAAAAATTTTTTAAATTATCTGTCACAACCAAACACAGAACAAGCATAAAACAGTAGGTACTATGTTCTCATGGATTCAGAAGTAGGATTGCCAGATAAAATAGAGGATGTCTGGTTAAATTTGAATTTATTTGTAGTTTTACTTGCTAAATCTGGCAACCTTAGCTAGAAAAGTATTTCAGAAAACATTGCCAAGATACTGGGATTTTTTTTTTTTTTTTACACCAAGTTTTTCACTGAAAGATAAATACTATTCATCTTATCAGAGGAAATGTGTTTTAGTCCTAATAAATAATGAAGTCCTCTTAACTATATTTTACAGGTTAGTTAGGGGACTGAGTTGAGGACTTGGGCGGCTTTTCTATGTGAAAGAATGGTCATGAGACCACTGCAAAAAGCACTGCAAAAGGATGATCTGGACCATCCACAGGACAAGTAAGTGAGCACATTTTCAAAACAGCCAGACCAAGCAAAGCAGAGGAAAGTTTGTTTTAGAGTTTCTATCTTAGCTTCCTGCAATCAAGACACAGATAAGAAAAATGCAAAACTTTTGTTCTCTATTTACCCTCCCCTCAGCAAGGAAGAGGATCAGTAGCCAGGAACCCCAAGGCAAAGATTTTGACCCTGCTTGGCACCAAGGGGAGGAAATGCTACAGGAGATCTAAAGGAAAGAGCCTTGAGGCAGAGAGCCTCTAAACTAACCCAGAAGCTAACTAACTAGGCCAGTCCCAGAGGAGAAGAGAGAAGGTGACAGCAAAACCATTTGAGAAGAGAGAAGCCTTGATTAGTTCACCTGCAGACCCAGTGAGTTCAGAAGCTCCAATGGAAAACCCCTACAGCTAAAATTAGAGTGTCCTTAGAAACAAAACGACAGAGTTGCCAAAGAGGCCACAGAAATTCCAAGTTCTAATCCCAGCTCCATTCCAAGTTTCTGTACGGCCTTATCCCTACCAATAATGAACTCTGAAGAGATGCCTTCTCCCCATCAGTTTACAGGTTACTAGTCTTGCAGGGCAATCTAAACAGTGAAATACAAGACTCCCTGCAAAGAGGAAATGCTTGTCACTGCTAACCAACTGCTGATGAAAGACTGTGATTATTCAAAAAGTGTTGATCAAATGATTGGAAGAAGGAATATATTTATATTAAAAAATAGTTAGAATTTTATGATTTTAGGCTATGTTAACCACAGTGCAAATTATGAAACACATATATACCTGTGTAATATATTATGAAGTTAATTCACAGAGATAGATTTTAAAGATCTTGGGCAAATTCACCTTAGAGAGGAAACAATTTTGTGAGGGTATTTCCATTCTGTGTTCCAGCTATACCAAGTTTAGGTTAGATTTTCATCAGCAGTGGAACTGTAGTCATTAACATTAAAACATGCATACAATTGATCTTTAGAATAAAATAAAATATAAACTAATGGTGATAACAGTCATCACCTTAATACATAAATAACTATAAATCCATAAAATTTTCATCAGGTCTTCTTGGCTTTTAGGGCTTCCTAGGTGGTGCAGTGGCAAACAGCCTACCTACCAATGCAGGAAACACAAGGGATGTGGGTTTGATCCCTGGATTGAGAAGATCCCCTGGTGTAGGATATGGCAACCCACTCCAGTTTTTACCTGGAAAATCCCATGGACAGAGGAGCCTGGCGGGCTACAGTGCATGGGGTCGCAAAGAGTCGGACCTAGTCGCACATACTTTGTCTGGGCTTTGGCCCTAAAATTTTTCTTAAGCTCCCTGAGATTTTAAAATTTAATGTTATCAAAGAAGTTACAGTATATCTCTGATTTAAAAATAATTTCTTATATTTGTCTGTAATAATGACTCATAAAAGCTTATGCATAAATAAAAAATATATAAATATCCACTTAGGAAATAGCACTCTGGTAAAAACCAGAGTTCAAGAACCAGAAGATAGGAGGGCCCAGAAAGATTCCCTGCTTGTAGGAAATGATAAGAAATGAAGTTCCTAAAGGTAACTATCCCTCTATGTTTTGCTTTCACTCACAAGCTTAGTTCCATGACCACAGTGAGACTTAAGACTAGGAAGGCTAAGAGAAAACAATGTTTCTCCGGCAAACTCTGGTCAACGGCCCAAAGATTGGGCCACTTATTGAAGGTATGCATAAAATCCAAGTCTCTGCTCCTTGCTTTAGCAAAAGGAGCATTTCTATTCAAAAATCTAACTCCTCTGACAATCTTGTTAGGTGAATACATTAAATTACCCTCAATATCTGGTATTGTAAGCTTCTTAATGGATGGAAATGTTTCTAAATAATCTTTATGCTTCCAAGAATACACAGTACAGTAGAATGCACCCAATCGCTCAAAAGATATTTAATTGAAAAGAATGCTTCTTTAGATACGTCTAAACTTGTAAAACACATGAAGTGCTCAGCTGGCTTCAGATATTTGAGATGTAACTTGTACACTAAGGGAAGAAACCTAGCATTCCCTGCAGGAAGAGTCACACCGCCTTGCATATGGTGAGTGCCCTTCAAACCTTCATATGATGACTCTGGAGGATTGACTTGTGACCTACACACTGAAATTAGCATAAATAAGACTTCTTTTCCTTTATCAAGTTATATTAAATTTTTTTACCTATGACTTTTCCACATCATCTCTTTCATTTTATTTAAAGTCAAAATCTCTAAAAAAAAAAAAATTACTATTATCATAAAAGCTTTATTTCACTTTCTTCAGTGAAAGTCCTTCAATTATTTTAGGAAGATTGTTTAGGTAGAAAAGGAGATCATTCTCTAATCTGCCTTTTAATCATAGGTCTAGAAAAATAATCTACACACATGGGTATTTTTTTCACTCCAGTTTAAAAATTTGTTAACATAAAAATGTAAGTATTTTTCATGCCCCAGATTCAGTTACTTACAAAATTAGAATTCTATTAAAACCTCTTGAATATTTACTAACATCCACGTACACCTAAAGTACTCTATGTGAAAGAATAATTTATTTAGGGAAAGATGATACAGCTGTTTGGAATTTTTCTTTTTTTTAATTCAAATTCAGCAAAGCACATCATTATTTCCAATTCTTAGAAGACTCTTTCATTTAATATAATTCTCCTCTGATTGATATTTACACTTTTCCAAGTTTTTCAATTTTAGGTAACACTGCTATGAGCTTCCTCCTAACTCAGCCTCTCAATTATCTCACAAAAGTTTAATTTTGGGGTCAAATGACATTCAGATAGTAAATTTTGACACACATTATCATGCTTCCCCAGAATGGCGGTACCCATTTGCAATCCCACCACAGTGTATGAGATCACCCATCCATCAGATTCAACAATACTGTGAATTATCACTCCTTTTTTGTCTTTATAAATAGAAAAAAATACTTCATTTTAATTTGCTTTCCTTCCCTTATTAGAAATTGATTGTTTCAAAAGAAAAATAGTTAATAGGATGAGTCACTGTATCAGATATTTCACTCATTAAGTATTTACTTTTTGTTAAATAATAGAGATAAAAATATTAACAGGACTGGCCTGTTCTCTCAGAGTCTGCCATTTAATAACTGACAAGCAAACGGTTGCCTGATAGTGTTGCTTTTAGTCTTTTTGTTTTTCATTATGTTACACACTATTTGGTATAGATCACAAACTTCATTGGTCATGATCTGCCTTTGAAAAGAATTATCCACAATAAAATATATGAAAGTAGTGTGAGGAAATGGCAACCCACTCCAGTGTTCTTGCCTGGAGAATCCCCGAGACGGGGGAGCCTGGTGGGCTGCTGTCTATGGGGTCACTAGGGGTCGGACACAACTGAGTGACTTCACTTCCACTTTTCACTTTCATGCATTGGAGAAGGAAATGGCAACCCACTCCAGTGTTCTTGCCTGGAGAATCCCAGGGACAGGGGAGCCTGGTGGGCTGCCGTCTATGGGGTCGCACAGAGTCGGATACAACTGAAGCGACTTAGCAGCAGTGTGAGGAAGAACTCGAGGAAAAAAAAAATTCCACCCAGAATGAGCTCCATGTGGCTGGTCATTAAGAAGAAATATTATATTTTGGAAAAAGTAATGTCATTGCATTCCAGGAGCATTTTTTCTATAAGAGAAAACGCTTTTAAAAAGCAAATAGCCCACAAGATTGTTAAGAACCTAGTTACCTTATCCTGTGACAAAGCATGTGCTAAAATTTCTTCCAAAAGTTGCTAATGTTTTTTAATATATAAAGCTTCTGCCCAAAGCAGTAAGCTGTTTAACCATACATTTTTAAGAAAAACACTTTCCAATTTAATGTTTCTCCTCTTTAATCATTTTGGCTTGTTATCAGAAAGGAAGCATATGAAAAAAAAATGCTTATAGTTAGATGGATATTTAAAACTGGAAATTAAAACTTTATTTCTGAGGGTCACACTGGGAAGATCCTTTGCAATCTTGGAGGAATCTCAATTGGTTTTTGCTCGAAATGGCACTCTTCTCCCAGTGTCTCAAAAGATATTAAACATTTCATAGAAGGGGGATTTTGTTGCCCCCCAAAAAGACTTCATATGATTGCAGAATAATCTATTTAAGACCTGCACACTTTCTCATGGAGGACACATTTTGGCACTCTCTTGTAATTATCTTCATTTACATACTGGCACCTAACACATCACTCACCAGAGTGGAACAGTAAGCTGCTCTTACTCTGATCATCTTTATGTTGAAGGTAAGCCATTACACTGAATCCTGAGACGTGCTATTGTGAAGTCCCTTGGCATTTCTACTGCTATCATTTGTCTGTTGTTATAGGAGAATGTTCACCGCCAGAATCCTCTGGCAGAAACTCAATTTCTGAGTCCAATACTAATTCATTACAAAGTCTGCAACAGCTGAGACACTGGTATACACAAATGAGGCATTCTGAAATTTGAGAACAAATCCAAAATACACACTCAGGACCTTCCTGTGATTCCACAGCCATGGATATAGCTGCACAAAAAGGAGACCCTGTCAACATGTCATCCTGCCAACACCGAATTAGACCCTCACGACTTAGACCTCCGTGGTAGTGCTACAGCCTTCTTCCCTTTCATTAAGCACTGTTTTAAAGGTCTCAGCTATGTCATTTTTAGTGTGCCTTGGAAACACGGAGATGAGACATGTCAACATTCAGAACACCTTGAGCACACCTATCCACAGTGCAGTCACCACTCTGTGAAATAAAAAAGTGCTCCACAGTTGAGTTAGAAGATAACCACCAGGGAAAAACCATGAGTAAATAGAGCACAGTACAAAGTAGGAACAGTGACAATGACTGAAAAAAGTGACTGAAAAACAATAGAAAATTTTTAATTTTTTAAATTTCTATGACTACTTAAAGAATGATATCAAGTTATTAACAAAGTGATAAGCTCCAACAAAAGTTTGAATGCCTTACAATTTAATAGAATCTTTGGTTTAAAAATTCTACTATTGTTATATGCAATTCTTAGAAAACTGTTTATTACATTGTGGTATCTGAATATATCACTGTCAAGTGCTATTTCCACTGTTAGTCAATCAACTTAAATGTTCAGTGAAAGCATTTAATATACCAGGAAAATAATAACACACTTAATTATAAAAATATAACTGAATATTAGTGGCTACAATTAATTTACCAATAGTGTGAAATATTAACCCTGTGTTTAAATACTGAAATGAATATATTTCAAAATACACATTCAAACTTATTTTATAATATTATATAGAGTAGTGTGAACAGGGAAAAAAACCATGTACACATATGGACATATAATAGAGGTTCTTTCCATGAGTTACCTGGAGATGTTTTAAAAATCAAGTTAAGATGCATACCAAGTATAAATAAAATTTATGCTCAGAGATGGCCACAATGTCACAAATATTTTTCCATGTCATAAATAAATTTTAGCCACTATTTTGTTTTAAAGTGAGACTTTGTGATTTGCTGTATGTCCTTTGCTCATAATCTATAAGAAAGGACAATTTAACACTGACTATTCCCAATGAACATTTAAATAAGAAAAGTCTATCATGCCAGATTTTAAGAATTAGGACTTTTTAGCTGAAATTTACCTTTAAGAGGAAATGGTTTACTCTGTATTTTATGTTTAAAGGACTTCAGAAAGATCATAATACTGAAAAACAAACCAATTTCAAGGATTCCTCTATCCAAAAACTTTGTTATTAAAACTGTAAATTATGCTAAATTCTCATTTCTATTCAATTAGAACATCTATCATGATGGTCCCTTATGTAGATGGCCATGAGAATTACAAAAGAGACTACGTTATAAAGAGAAAGTCCTGATCTTACGAAGATTCTGATTTAATTAAGTTTGAGGTGGGATCTAAGAATGCCAGATTTTTAAAAGCTCCCCAAGTGATTCTGATGATAAGTCAAGTCTGAGAACTATTGCTTTACTAAGTACCATTTTGATACTCTTGGTAACTATAATCATGTATATAACTGTTATTATTCACTATAATGATATCACAAAACATTACATAGGAAGGGCCAAGACGTCACCTGACCATTTGATGGTTCCATTTCCACCACATCTTACTCATTGCAGACACTACTATGGCAGAAATCAAACATTAAAAAAAAAAAAAAAAAAAGACTTTGAAAACATTTTATTAAGTCCCCTCACATTGTACTGTGGAAGTAGACCTAGAATGGTTAACCTTTCATGGTCACAGCTTTTTTAAACAGTATGGACTCCAAAAATTTCAATTTTTTCTTTTATTTTTCTCACTATCATACCAATGTTAAAGGTGTACACATAAAATGAAGACTTTTAAATAACTGAGATTCCCATTTAATTCCCAGCAGATTACCCTTCTTCAAAATCCCCTTCTTTATGCATTCTACCCTCCCAAGAGAACTGAATCAAAAGCCAGTGGACAAGCCTTTGGCCTGCTCTCCTCATTCATCTTTGAGAAACTTCTCCCTGTACTTCCGGACGAATTGTATGAAGCCATTTACATCTCGCTTCTTTTATTGTCAGGTCCAGAGGGCCTCAGAGATCTGGACTCAGGCAAAAGTATATAGAAACTCTTAGTATTATTTCAGTTACATTATGGTTAAATAAGCTTTTGAGGGTTGATATGGGATCATATACAACATTGTTTCTAAGGGAACAGGAATTTCTGTTTCTGAACAACAGGCTCAGAAACAGTTCTGTGCAACAAAACTTACATTAATAAGTTGGGAACAGCCCATTGGTACATCGTCCATCTTAGTTAATGAAAGCATTCATAAATACATTTCTCTCATATCAAGGTCTGTGCTTTTTCTGTTCACTTTGAAAAGGTCTTGCAATAAAATAAATGGAAAAAACCTGCAAACAAGCAGGAAGAACACTTTTTTTTTTTTTTAAACAAGCATGAAGCCAATGACCAATTATATTGAAAAAGAGAATATCTAAATTATACTCAAACAAAATAAAGTTTTTAAGTTATAATAATTTGTATCTGATTAATTAGTAAAGCTATATATTATGGTTGAACATTTAAAATAGAATTTATTGTCCCACTTTCCCATTCACATTTTGCTATTACTGTTGTTTTTAAGCTTTTTTCTTATAAAAACAGAAAGTATTTTATGTCGTATTACTGAAAATTAACTACAACCTATGCAAATCAAGTGATTATGCACAATTAAATTTTAGCAATTAAAAATAACCTCAGATTTATAGAAAAGGATATGTTGGCTTTCAAGAGAAAAATAATGTAAGCAAAAGTTAGCTGAAAACACCACAGTGGAATATTCTTCTTTAAAGTTACTAATGAATTATGAATTTAATGTACCATTAGTAAGAACACATTTTTATTTTGTAGTATAACTGTCTAGCTATCAAGCCCTGAAGTTTAACTTCTCCTCTATTGCATTCCAATAGATGTCCTAAGGCAAGTTGTCTGATAAATTCTCCTCTAAAGACTTGGCTGGTCTTTGGTTCTCCACTGAATTTATTCCTTTTTTTCCCCCCACATACACATTGATGCTAAAGCTTTCTGTTGCAGGATTCTTTCTTTGATTCATATCTTTTTTCACCGCACCAGCACACAACCAGTTTGTATCAAGAGACATAGAGAAATGTCAGTATGTATTTTTTTTAAAAGTGCCCTTTATTCTACCTTTATATCCATTTGGTTCAAAAGATTACACATTTGTCTATGAAGACTGTCAACTTGAGGAAAAGTTTGAAACTATAAAATCAACCTTGTAAGTTTTGAATATGCAAAATGAGGCCTTTCACAGAGGCAACATTTAAGCCTGAACCACATCTCTTCTTATCATCCTATTTTCATTCGCCATATACTTCCAGCCCATTTCCTTTGCTTTTGTTTACCAAGCCTGAAACACCAGATAATTGGCACAGTTATACAGAGATTTAGTAGATGGAACAGACACTGGCCTTTAGGAATTTAGCTAAAAAGACAAAATAACACATCAGTGATGGAAAATGAAAACCATGTCTTAAACTATGTTTCAAACTATATTTTTACCAGTAACCAATGTAGTTTAATTACATTAAGCTGAAATTTTGATCTATCTCATTCTGCAGGTCTCATCTGAAGACTTTAAACGTGAAAGTTTAAAATAGGACATAACAACATGAATCTCACTTCTTATGAGCTATGAAGGTGGTGTGGATAAGAATGAACTGTGAGCGTCTCTTCCTCTGCTTATCTTTCAAACATGTTTCCCAGCTGTCACCCACCTGCCTTTTTCTTATCACTCACTGTACACACCGGCTGCCACCTCTCAGCCTGCTCTGCATGTCTTCTACTCCTTCCAAATCTCAAAGCATTTTAAGTGCCCAGACATGTCTGGATGTTTTTTCTTCCCTTCCCATTTATGCCCCTCTCTCTCTTCTCTCACTCATCATGTGCTCTTATTCAGACTCATGATCTTTAATACCATCTATATACTGACAAAGCAGATTTATATCTCCAGCTCACATGCCTCCCATGAACTCAATGTGTACATCCATTATTCTTGATCATGCCACTTAGTTCCATGTGTGCCACTTGGAACACATCCAGAATTTGTGAAACTTCATATCACTTCCACTACAACCACCCTAGTCAAAGCCCCCATCATTTATTTTCTTTCCCCCTAGAGTCCTGGCATCCCTTGTCCCACTCACCTTCCCCTGCAGCCTGACCTTTCAGGCTGGGTGGCCCTGAGCCATGTGTCTAGTAGGCTGCTTTTCATAGATGACTTCACGGTCTGCCTGAAACCTATGTCCATCTTTCAGCAAATTCATTCTTGGGCATCCCCCAGTCTGACACTATCTGCATGACCTGGTTCCTCTGCGTGGGTGTATGTGTGTGCAGCATCACTAGGACCAGCCCAGCACCTTGGGAAGAAGGTTGGCCACTGTGTGGTTTGAAAATGGACAACTGGAAATGTCCTCAGTTAGGTGACATGAAAGCAGGTTAACATTATTTATTACTTATTTATTTAAGTCATTCAGTCGTGTCCAACTCTTTGCAACCCCGTGGACTATACAGTCCCTGGCATTCTCTAGGCCAGATTACTGGAGTGGGTAGCCATTTCCTTCTCCAAGGGATCTTCCCAACCCAGGGATCAAACCCAGGTCTCCCGCATTGCAGGCGGATTCTTTACCAGCTGACCCACCAGGGAAGCCCAAGAATACTGGAGTGGGTAGTCTATCCCTTCTCCAGTGGGTAACATGGATTCTGGTAAAAAAATTAAAAAAAAAAGTGGGGTAGGGACATGGATTTGCTTATGTAGAGTGCAAGCATGGTCATGGTCCTGGATAAATTAAGTTTTAACTAGCATTTAGGATCATCAGAGTTAGGGGATATTGTTTATATTGTTTTTGTTTTTTATTTTTAATTCAATTTATTAAACTACCCCTGCAAAAAAACAACAAAAAACCCAGTTCAACCATTTATTTCCAACCACAAGCCACCCCACACCACTGCAACCACTGATTTGTTCTCTGTATCAGTTAATTTTGTTTTAGATTCCACATATAAGAGAGATCAAACATTATTTGTCTTTCTCTGACTTATTTCACTTAGCATAATTTCCTCTAAATCCATTTAAAGTGTAACACCTGGCAAGATTTAATTTATTTTTATGGATAAATGTCTCTATCTACCCTTCCATCCATCCATCCTACAATTCTTAATCCATTCATCCATCGATGGACACAAGCCATTTTCATTCTTGGCTATTGTAAATATGCTGCAATGAACAGGGCGGGATGCATATATATTTTTAAAATTAGTCTTTTTGTTTTTCTTTAAATAGACACTCAGAAGCAGAACAGCTGCATCATATGGCAGTTCTAATTTTAATTTTTTGAGGAATCTCAATACTGTTTTCCTCAGTGGTTGCAACCAACAATGCAAAGTTTCCCTTTTCTACAAACACTTGCCAACACATTATTTTTTAATAATAATCATTCTAAGCTTTGTGAAATTATATCTTATGGTGGTTTTGACTTGCATTTCCCTGCAAGTCATGTTTAGTGATGTCGAACATCTTTTAATGTATCTGTTGGCCATCTGTATGTATTCTTTGGAAAAAATGTCTATTCAGATATTCTACTCCTTTCAAATTAGATCATTACTTTTTTTGCTATTTAATTGTATGAGCTCTTTATATATCTTGGATACTAGGCCCTTTTCAGATATATGATTTGCAAAGATTTTCTCTTATTTTATCCATAAGTTACCTTTTAACTTTACTGATCACTTCTTTGCTGTACAGAATCTTTTTATCCTATTTTCTTACTCTGCACCAGACATATTGATCTCCTTGCTAAACTTAAGAAAGAGTACACTCCTATTCCAAAGCCTCATCAGAGAGGTCTTTTGACCAACTCCTAAAATAGCACTATGTGACTGCACGGCATTAGCCTCCAACTTTATTTTTCATTACACTTTTATCACTGTTGTTGTTCAGTCACTAAGTCGTGTCCAACTCTTTGTGGCCCCATGGAGTGCAGCACACCAGGCTTCCCTCTTCTTCATTATTGCCCAGTGTTTGCCCAAATGTCTGTTGAGTCAGTGATGCTAACTATCTCATCTTCTATTGCCCTCTTCTCTTTTAATCATTATACTATGCTATCTATTTACTTAGTGGCAGTTTCCCAAAGTAAAGAATGTAAAGTCCACAAAGGCAGATACTTTTGTGTGTGCGTGTTTCTGTGTATACAACTCTAGTGCTAAGAATAGGACCTTATATGCTTAATAAATATCTGATCAAAGGATGAACACATTAGTAAAAGCATACACTCCAAATAACAGCATGGCTTTGCTGTTTAGTCACTAAACTTTGTTGTTTAGTTGCTAAACTTGTGTCTGACTCTTTGTGACCCCAGGGACTGGAGCCTGCCAGGCTCCTCTGTCCATGGGATTTCCCAGGCAAGAATATTGCAGCAGGTGCCATTTCCTCCTCCAGGAGATCTTCTCAACTCAGAGATCGAACCCACGTCTCCTGTATTATCAGGCAGATTCTTTACCACTGGGCCACCTGGGAAGCCCAGCATGGCTTCAGCTACCATATAACATTTTGTTGTTGTTTAGTCACTATGTCATGTTTGACTCTTTGCATCATATAATATTAAAATCCCCCAATTCTCTATCTCTGGTATAAAACACTCTAATATTTACAGATTCAGATCCACATTCTAATTGTTTAAAACATGTTCCCACTTGGATGTCCCACAGAAATCAGAAACTCAAATATATCCAAAAGTGAGCTCATCCCTAACCTCAAATTCTCACAGAATTTTGAATAAGATGATTGGAAGTCCCCCAACTTCTATACACAAGGTATTAGAGACATGCTTGATTTATTCCTTTTCTTATACCCCTCCATACACAGTTCAATCCATCCCCAAGTCTTGTCAATGCTTCTATTTAAGTATTATTTGTATTAATTTCTCTTTAATCACCACAAATACTGCCTCTGTATTATCTCTTGAGGAGCAATAATGATTTGAATACCCAAGCTTTTTTTTTAAGGCTTAGCTTCAGTCAGTTCATTTCAATGCTGTTACTCCAGCCTTATAAAATTCAAACTTGACTATGTCATTCTCTACTAAAAAGCTCTTTAGTGGCTCACAATTCTAAAACAGAATAAACAGACCAAAAGAAAGGTCTGGGTCCTACAGTTCCTTCATCTCTCCCTGATTGGTATCCCTCAGGAGACTGTTGGGCTTTCTTCCTGCACAAGCATCCTGTGTAACAGTTCATCCAAAGCACTAAAGGTTGTGTACTCTTAAATGACTAGACTATAAGCACCACACACAGAAGAAACTATCAAAAAAAGATCTTTATGACCCAGATAACCGCGATGGTGTGATCACTCACCTAGAGCAAGACATCCTTGAATGTGAGGTCAAGTGGACCTTAGGATAGCATCATTACGAGCAAAACTAATGGAGTAATGGAATTCCAGCTGAGTTATTTCAAATCCTAAAAGATGATGCTGTGGAAGTGCTGCACTCAATATGTCAGCAAATATGGAAAACTCAGTGGTGGCTACAGGACTGGAAAAGGTCAGTTTTCATTCCAATCCCAAAGAAGGGCAATGCCAAAGAAAGTTCAAACTACTGCACAGTTCAAATGCTCAGTTGTGTCTGACTCTTTGCAACCCCACGGTCTGTAGCATGCCAGGCCTCCCTGTCCATCGTCAACTCCCAGAGCTTGTTCAAACTCATGTCCATCAAGTCGGACAATTACTGGCAAAAAACTACCACACAATTGCACTCATTTCACATGCTAGCAAAATAATGATAAAAATTCTTCAAGCCAGGCTTCAACAGTATGTAAACTGAGAACTCCCAGATGATTCAGAAAAGGCAGAGGAACCAAAGATCAAATTGCCAACATCCACTAGATCACTGAAAAAGCAAGAGAGTTCCAGAAAAACATCTACTTCTGCTTTGTTGACTATGCAAAAGCCTTTGATTGTGGATCACAACAAACTGGAAAATTCTTAAAGAGATGGAAATACTGGACCACCTGACCTGCCTCTTGAGAAATCTGTATGCAGGTCAAGAAGCAACAGTTAGAAGTGTACATGGAACAACAGACTGGTTCCAAATCAGGAAAGGAGTACGTCAAGGTTGTATATTGTCACCCTTATTTGATCTATACGTAGAGTACATCATGTGAAATGCCAGGCTGGATGAAGCACAAGCTGGAATCAAGATTGCCAGGAGAAATATCAATAACCTCAGATATGCAGATGACACCACCCTTATGGCAGAAGGCAAAGAGGAACTAAAGAGCCTCTTGATGAAAGTGAAAGAGGAGAATGAAAAGGTTGGCTTAAAACTAACCATTCAGAAAACTAAGATCATGGCATCCAGTCACATCACTTCAAGGCAAATAGATGGGGAAACAATGGAAACTGGGAGAAACTTTATTTTCTTGGGCTCCAAAACCACTGCAGATAGTGACTGCAGCCATGAAATTAAAAGACGCTTGCTCCTTGGTAGAAAAGTTATGACCAATGTAGACAGCGTATTAAAAAGCAGAGACATCACTTTGCTGACAAAGGTCCGTAGAGTCTAAGCTATGGTTTTTCCAGTAGTCATGTATGAATGTGAGAGTTGGACCATAAAGAAGGCTGAACACCAAAGATTGAATGGTTTTGAACTGTGATGCTGGAGAAGATTCTTGAGAGTCCCTTGGACTGCAAGGAGATCAAACCAGTCAATCCTAAAGAAATCAAGCCTGAAAATTCATTGGAAGGACTGACGCTGAAGCTGAAACTCCAATACTTTGACTACCTGATGCAACAAGCTGACTCATTAGAAAAGACCCTGATGTTGGGAAAGATTGAAGGCAGGAGAAGAAGGGAATGACAGAGGATGAGATGGTTGAATGGCATTAACAACTCAATGGACATGAGTTTGAGCATGCTCCGGGAGATGGTGAAGACAGGGAAACCTGTTGTACGGCAGTCCATGGGGTTGCAATGAATTAGATACAACTGAGCAACTGAACAAGAACAACATAAGTTCCATGAAGATAAGTCAGGATCAAGTGAGTTTTACTCATCCATGCAGCCCCAGTTCTTAGTTCACCAAATTTCACAGTTGTTGTTGCCGTTCAGTTGTTAAGTCATGATCAACTCTTTGTGACCCCATGGACTGCAGCATGCCAGGCTCTCCTGTCTTCACTGTCTCTTAGAATTTGCTCAAATTCATGTCCATTGAGTCAGTGATGCTATCTCATCCTTCACAGTTAGGTGCTGAAAAATATTTGCTAAAGGAAGAAATGGCCCTACACTTTTGGAGTGAATGATCCTTCTAGGAAAAGGTTTTTTCTTTGCTGCCCTTCCCTCCTTTTGTGTACTCCCAAACCTCTACTCATTTTTGGGGACTAAGATTGAATTTCACTTTTTCTACATGGAGTTTCTTGACCTTCTCAAGCAGAAAGTTCTGCCATGTTATTCCATAGCCCATCCACTATCTATCACATTTAAAACAATTATTTAATAAATTATGATCTTCTTTATTATTTAATTTAAAAAGTATGTGTGTGCTCAAAGGTAAGAAATATGTTCCGTTTACTCATTTCTTAACTCTAAGAATTTATTTATAACAGTTTCTGGCATATAACAGGTACTTACTATTTTGTTGGATGAATACTAGAGGTTATCTTTTGCACTAAGTTAAAAGGAATTAATTTATATTCATCTTTTTGAGGCAGAGCCTTTTAGTTGTATACTCAATACACACTGCCTCCTTCTTCCTTACTAACATGAACATTATTTTATTAGAGAAGGAAATGTGTTCTGGTGAAAACTATATTTCTCTGTCTCCTATAAAATTACAGGTAGCTATAGGACACAGTTCTTATGGCCGAGACATTAGCAAAAGTTTTCAGTGGACCTCAGTAAAAGCCTTTACAGTCCTTTTTGCCTTTCTACCCATGTATATTTGGACACAGTCCTCGGTATTGTGTGACTACAAGGATCAGGACAAGAATATTACCAAAACCTCAGCAGTGACATTTTCTCAGCCACTGAGTTCACACTAGCAAACAATAACTTCCAGGATTCTTGGTTTGATGTGAAAAATTAAATTCCCAATTTGTTTATGTCTCGGTTTTTAATAACTCTCTTACTTGTGCCTGAATGCAATTTTTAACTAGTAAGAAGATCATGAACTACGGAGCATTATCCTTGAGATGAAGAATATATTTATAGTTCTGAGATCCAGTTCAACTTCAACTTTTGGTCAGAATAAGTATCATCACTCCATGTACACAATGATAAAAATGTATCCTGGAAAACACATCACAACTATGAATGATGAATCCCTGTCTTTGAAATATTACTCTCAATAGCCCCACTTCTAATTGCTAAAATAGTTTTGGATAGAAATTTATGAATTTTTGGACTCCTGCAAAGAAAGGAATCAGGTTAGAGTTTTAACAGATTTTCTGTTTAAAAAAATAGAAATTAAATTTAAAATGCTAATTAAAAATGTGGCTCCTTAGTTATTGGTGCAAAAGCTTATTTTTTATTTCTATGCAGATGTGGTAAGAATTTCACTTCATAAGAATCTATTACTTTCCAAGAAACCAACTGATAGTGTTGTTTTGGATTTTAAACATTTCCAACAGTATTTTCAGAGATGAGTATTTGTTAGAGATGGTTAAGTATGGCATTATATTTTTTTAATTACCGAATAGCTTCTTTTTTTTTAATTTTATTTTATTTAACTTTACAATATTGTATTGGTTTTGCCATATATCAAAATGAATCTGCCACAGGTATACATGTGTTCCCCATCCTGAACCCTCCTCCCTCCTCCCTCCCCATACCATCCCTCTGGGTAATCCCAGTGCACCAGCCCCAAGCACCCAGTATCGTGCATCGAACCTGGACTGGCGACTCGTTTCATATATGATATTATACATAGTTCAATGCCATTCTCCCAAATCATCCCACCCTCTCCCTCTCCCACAGAGTCCAAAAGACTGTTCTATACATCAGTGTCTCTTTTGCTGCCTCGTATACAGGGTTATTGTTACTATCTTTCTAAATTCCATATATATGTGTTAGTATACTGTATTGGTGTTTTTCTTTCTGGCTTACTTCACTCTGTATAATAGGCTCCAGTTTCATCCACCTCATTAGAACTGATTCCAATGTATTCTTTTTAATGGCTGAGTAATACTCCATCGTGTATATGTACCACAGCTTTCTTATCCATTCATCTGCTGATGGACATGAATAGCTTCTTTTTAATTTAAAGGCCTAATATAAAAAGCTGAGATATCCAACACAGCTTTACATTCATAAAATGAGCACATACATACCAGCCCACAATGAATTTAGATAATAAACTCTGTATCTTTTCAAAGTTTCTAATTCATTCATTGATCCATCCATTCACTTAGGAATGCCCAGTGAATGCTAACCACTGAGCGCATCATTGCTGTAATCTGGCCAGTCCTGGAGCCCTTAGAACTTTGTATTCTCATAATATTTGAAATAATGTTATACATATTTAAATGAGGTTATAGGGAACATGAAATGTTTTATATTATCTTTAATACTGACACCTGAACATCTTCAAGAAATCTGTCTCTTCATAAGTATAAAACTAAAAAAAAAAGAAAAACAAATCTTAATATCCTTTGATGTTTCAAGTATGTTTCAGGTGGAAATAAATCTCAAATAATTATTTAAAGAAGTGGCATAGGAGTGATGAAGCAAATTAGGTAACATGATTAAGTTTTTCAGTATTACCATTTTGTTATTACTAATACATGATTATTTCCCTATTTCTATACCATGGTTTGCCTTAGTTTTAGATGATCTCAGGCTCAGTTGTCGTGTCGAGTCTTTGCAACCCCATAGACTATAGCCTGTCAGGCTCCTCTGTTCATGGGATTATCCAGGCAAGAATAATGGAGTGGGTTGCCATTTCCTACTTGAGGGGATCTTCCTAACTCTGGGATCAAACTCATGTCTCCTGTCTGTTGCACTGACAGGCAGATACTGAGCCATCTGGGAAGCTCTTGTTTAGATGCTAATGTACCTATACAATTGTGTGACAGTATGATTATTTAAGACCTCAGTCTTATGGGGGAAAAAAAAGTAATTCTGAGGGTGAACGCATTATTCTAACAGAAACAAAACAAATTAAAAACAAAGATGGCAAATGTAGATTAAGATAGTTAAAGCTTACCAAAGCTCATGCAGCAATATATGAATAACCAATCTTGATTAACTGGTCGATTGCTCAGTCTCACTATTTATGTCTCCTTAGGAAGAATAAGCTAAAGCATTTTTATTATCTTGTCATTATATTAATTCATTCACTAAGCAAATATTTATCAAGTATCACTTAACTGCTACATACTGTTAAATGTACTGATCTGAATGGCATCAATTTTCCTGCTATTTTTTAAAATTTGGGAACAGAAATAGCAAAGAGAAAAAAGTTGTTGATTTCAAAGTATTTCAAAGAACTATAAATGGCAAACATAATAAATAAATACATGTTCAGGAAACAGCATGCTCAGAAAAAAGCAAACAGAATGGAGTTTGGGACTGGCATGACTATCAATCCTACCCTACCACTCCATTTATCCATAAAAAACATAACTTCTTCACAGTAGCATTTTCATCCACTTAAGAGATGGAACCTCAGAATTAGAATCCTTCCAAACACAGAAAATTAACTTAGTGCAAGTAAAATGCAAAATAATAACTGATAGAAATGGAGATCTCAGAAAGAAGCTGCAACAGCTTGGTAGATTTTTGGACTTTTGAAATCAGTTATACGGCATAGAAATGTGTGTTTGTTTATGAGAGTGATTATTCTAATTTTATATATTATTTAATATCCAAATAATTCCATATAATTTATAAAAATTGATAGATTATATGTACATAAAATCAAACCTCTCTACATTAAAATAATTGAAAGGAATGAGTGCAAGGAATCAGAAACTAAGGAAAAGTCTGGCATTTTAAAGGTAATTCAGTTTCATTAATTTCAAGTACATATAGCAACTTGAACACTTAAGCTAAGTGTTGCCAAGTAGAATTCCTGCTGACCTGCGCTAATTAGCAGAAAATAATAATTTGTAATTAGCACATTATTCATATGAGATTGAGTTATCCTACATGAGTTCAATTGTTTGAAAACAATTTGAATCTTAAATACTGCCCCCTTATAATCTTGATTTAATCAGTAACTTGTTTAATTGATCTGAGGTTTATTATATAAATTAGTGAGACTTTATTCCAAGAATGAGAAAGAGAGAGAACATAGAAAGAGCTGTGTTTGAAGACACATGTATGTGAAAATACAAAGGCATGATTTTAATGGATAAGTAAATAACCAATTAATAGAACCTTTCAAGTGGCTCAGTAGTAAAGAATCCACCTGCCAATGCAGGAGACACAGGTTCAGTCCCTGGGTTGGGAAGATTCCCTGGAGGAGAAAATGGCAACCCACTCCAGTATTCTTGCCTGGAGAATTCCATGGACAGAGGAACTCAGCAGGCTACAGTCCACAGGGTTGCAGAGAGTCAGATACGACTGAGCACAGAGCAATCAACTAATAGTTACAATAAATCAATTACTTTCTAGTTAAAAGCAGGCAAATTGTCTAATCAAGAGATACGATTTGAGTTCAGGTTGCATGCATGCATGCTGTCTTGTCGGACTCTGAAACCCTATGGACTGTAGCCCACCAGGCTCCTCTGTCCATGGGATTATCCCAGCAAGAATATTGGAATGGACTGCCATTTCCTCCTCCAGGGAATCTTCCCTGTGTTCAGGTTGTTTTAGTGAGCAAACAAAACAAAACACTGATGTCAAAATCGAGTGAAGCCTTTAACTTTTTTTTTTTTTTAATCTCATACCAAATACTTTTTAAGAAAGTCATTTAATCTGTCTACTGGGCTTCCCTCATAACTCATTTGGTAAAGAATCTGCCTGTAATGCAGGAGACCTGGGTTTGATCCCTGGCCCAGGAAGATCCCCTGGAGAAGGAAATGGCAACTCACTCGAGTAGTCTTGCCTAGAAAATGCCACAGATAGAGGAGCCTGGCAGGCTACAGTCAATGGGGTCGCAAGAGTCCAAGAGCCAAACTAGTTTAGTTTAGCGACTAAACCACAGACACCTGATAGGGAAAATAAAAGGTCACAAAGAGGTTATGATTATATTCACATGATTCCAAACATCTGGATGAAACCTGAAAATTTTAGCCATATATTACATATATGGAAAACATCTGTCTATTCACATAATTTGTTTAGTTTTCATCCAGATGCTTATCTTGTTGACACAACCTTTTCTGTGTGACTTTTTCTCTTTTGGGCGAACAGAGATGCAGCCTCTTCTCTAATATTAATAGGTAAACCACAACTGTAAAAAAGGAAATTTGTTACCAACACTTTATGTATCTTCAGTAGCTTTTGCCTTAAAAAGGTAAGTAAAATTATAGTGGGGCTATAAGTAACATTGACTTCGAGGGACAGAAATTACTCCTGTTATTGATTAATTATGGCATGTCAGCCTTTTATTTTACAAATGTTGCTGAGGGTATAACCTGTACAAACATGGGTAAAAAGGCAGGATATTATCCTCGTGGTTCAACATTCTTTCTAAAACCTGAAATAAAAGGAACTGACTGAAAAATTTGTCAAGGTAAGTAGGAAAAATGGAGAGAAAGAAAAAACTAAACATTCTGAATAACTGCTTCAAAATAATCAATATAATACCTAATGTAGAGTACAGACCATGAGATTAAGAAATGTAAATTGGGGAAATATAGAAATTGAATTGATATTATAGATTACTGTAAGAAATGAACTCTGTGGCTTTTAATTAACCTGTATGAGCAACTATCAAAACATACTTTGCGAGAATTATAATATCACTTTCAAATTCCTTTTTCAATATTTTATTTTCATGTACTACCAAGCAATCATGTTTGGGATCTGGATTTCTGTAAATTGTATTTAAATCTGTTTTTATTCTTGGTTAGTGATAGATATATCCTCTCTTTTTATCGGACACTATTATTTTTGGCCAGCAACCCATAAAATTAAAATTTATTTATAGTTGCCTACTAGAGAGAAAAGTATAACAATGTTTTATCAAGGAACAAACAGGGAAAGAAAAGAGCAAAGGTATTAATTAATGAATTTCAACCAGAAGAATGAAATAATGTGTAAGTTTTACCAAAGCTAGACTGGGGGGTAAGAGTAACCCACTTTCATCAGGATGTAAAAGGTGAATTATTTTACCTTAATTTAATGTAAAATGCAAAACTAAAACAAAATAAATTAAATTGAAATTCATAGTAAATGTAAAATTAGATATAATAAAAGTATCCTTGATATTGAGAGCACGATATTCAAGAATACATTTTAATTAAAATATTTTTACAAATAGGTATATTACAGAAAATATGATATCTAGGATCATTGATCTTGACTTTTTTATCATTAGAATAGTTTATCCATTGTTATCCTTCTATCTATTCCGAATATCTTAGTTTCCACAAATGTTCAGATAACAATACAATAAAATGAAATAAAATCTTTTAGATAAATGAATGCCTCTGATTTATTTTAAAAAATGAAATGAGGGTACTATTTTGTCTTGTTATATTTGCTGCCACTCGGATATTTACACTTTAAGAAATGCTGAAAAATGTATAAAATTAACAGAATGACCCAGGACATATTTTGCTTTGAGTAGAAACTGATCCAATAAACTTTACAGGAAGAATAAAGTAAAGTAAAACAAAAAAAGCACAATGGTCTTTCTGTGTGCTACTTTCTGCTGTACCATGCCTCAGCAGTGGAAAAGAGTTTCACTCCTGTTGTTTATTGATTTTCTAGATTAAGAATCCCAGTGAGAGAATTGTAACAGACAACCATAAAATTATTTTTGGTGTGCTTATTTGCCTTTCCCTTGCATCTATTTGGCCTGTGCCTGTAGACAATTATGCGTTCTAGCCTAGACTCAGGTGCTAATAATGAAGGACAAATAGAATCATATGTGTAAACTTCCCCTTCTGATGAAAATTTATATTAACTTTCTGCCACTGTAAACAGAACTGCATAGCTCAGCGTCCCTGATGAATTGGTGATGAATTCAGTCATTTATATCCCAGGAATCTGTGCATTTATGGGAAAAGATGAAAACCGTCTGTATTGTGTAACCTTGCACTTTTTGAGTAAGAAAAAGAAAACACCAGCCTGTTTAGTTCATCACTTAAAGTGTGTAAATTTCAGCTCAAATACCAGATTTCTGCATGACTCTGTCAGTCTCCACTTTGGGGATCTGTGCCAATATAAACAAGCCAAACAGTGAAGAGTGCCATGTTATCGCTACAACTGTGAACTTATACACTTTCAGCCTTCCATAAAAATTGTTATGAATATCTTTATAATACAACAGAATCTTTGTTATACACTGAAACTGGACAGTTTGACATTTTGGCAGCTCTGTTGGAGAACGAAGTACTTTGGGATAGATAACAACATGGCCAGTCTTTTTGTGACTAAAAACATTCCATCCTATTTTAAAAACTATACTACTACAACACCGTCAGATTTCTTGTTCAACCAAAATTTTCAAAGACAAACTAGGTTAATGAACACAAAGATATGGAATTTGATAAAAGAACAGAATCTTTTTTTAAAACATAAGGGTTAATATAGTAGCACAAATATATTTCAATCACATTTTATGGTTAAAATCATAATATTCGCATTTAGAATTTTTAAAAATACTTTTGGTTTTGTCTTCTTAATATAAACATTTAGGTGAATGCATTTAAAACCCCACAATTTAGAGGTACACTAATGGCCTGAAAAACAAAAGAAAACAAAAACCACAACTTAAGCCTCAATCCACAATTTTTTTCCTAAAATGTCCATTAGACATGTGGAAAATCCAAGTTAGAGATAGAAAATGACTATAAATTCTTCTTTCCACCTTTTAAAATATGAAACATCTACCTACATATAGATTTATTTCATTCTAAGACTGTTATATAGATGCATATTATAAAGCTAATGAAGATATTTTTTAAAACTTTCCATATCCATACAATATTTTAAAAGTAACTTGAAAGGTCAATTAAACAATGATTATGACTTTCATTATTTCAATCACATGACAAAAGTAGAAATTATGTAATATTAAAATACTGGGGAATATAGTTGAGATAAAACATATTTTACTTTTTTCTTTAACACTTGATATATGATTTGTATTTGAAACAAAAATGCCTTTTAAGTGTATGTATTACTGTTACAAGATTGCACACCTTTCATGATATGCTTTATCTCAAACTTGTGTATGGCTGTTCCTATCACTCTGTGTGCATGACCTTTTAGTAAGCTAAAGAAGATACAGTTATCTTCTTTTCTGACATGCAACATCTATCAATCAACATGTTTTCGTGTAATTTATTCAAGGCAAATAGCAGCTCCTAAGTCTAGTGAACCGAGGCACTATCCCAGTGATTTTGATTAAGAAATGATGTGCACGGCTTAGGTGAAAAATGGAAAACGCAAAGGAGTATTCATAAAGATATATCAAAAACGATAAAATGGAACAAAAGGACAAAACAAACATTTGAAAATATAGATATACTCAGCATAACTAACCTTGGCAATCATGCTTTTAAAAATCTACTCTAATAAATCAGGGGGTATATAATTTAATGAACTTCCAACAATACCAATTTAGTTTACCTTTAGTATTTGAGGCAACGCATCTGTAGCTCTATTGGGTTAATTCACATTTTTCTCATTGAATCAAGAATGTAAATTAAGACAAAATGATTCCTTTTCAATTTCATGCTGAAGTAGCTCAAGTTAGTGAATGTAATTTCTCCTAACAAGAAAAATTTATCACTGTACAGCTCACTCAGTTACCTCTGTAGTGAGTTGTGATATGCATTTATGGAATTGAATGGATAAAAAGATTGATCAATGTGGTTAAAACAACAGGCCATACTTCAAGAAAAGATAGGCACAACTAAATGACTTAACAATTCCTCATTTTTATCTGTGCTTATAGCATCTTGCAATAACTGTATCATCACATATTACATTAATTTTTATGTGAAAAGGTGCTTTTTATTTGTCTTTTTATATGGTAGTAAACATTCTATCACATGGTATAGGAGCCTGATATTCCAATCCTGGTTCTACTACTAAACAGCTGAATTACTTTGGGCAAGTTGTTTATGCCCTGAATTTCTAATTTCTCAATCTCTGTACCTCTAAGGTTATAATAAAAATGAAGAATGTACAAATTAAGTGGATATGATACATATAATGTAGATATTATATATATATATATAACATATAATATTTTTAGAGTAAATATATAACTTTCAGTTCAGTTCAGTTCAGTCGCTCAGTTGTGTCCGACTCTGCGACCCCATGAATCGCAGCACGCCAGGCCTCCCTGTCCATCACCAACTCCCAGAGTTCACTCAGATTCACGTCCATTGAGTCAGTAAAATATGGTTAAATAGAACACTTCAGGACTCATAACACAATAGAGCACTTAGACATGGCCTTGGTTCTAACTATTAACTAACCTCACTGACTATCAGCAAATCTTTGAACCATTCTATGCTTCAATTTCTTCTGCTGACTAGAGTATCTCAAATGGCTCTACATTCTTTCTTTTTTTTTAATTGGAGGATAATTGCTTTACAATATTGTGTTAGTTTCTGCAATGCAGCAACATGAATCAGCCATAGGTATACACATCCCCCACCCCCGCCCTGAACCTCCCCTCCCACCACCCACCCCAGATCACCCAGTCACCAGAAGGCGGCATACAAACAGACCTGGACTCAAAACCAAAGTGGAGTACTAGGGGCTGCAGGACTCTACATTGTTGACATCACTTTATTCATTTAAAACTGTACTGCTCTGTTTTCAAACACTTCTGGTTCTTGGCAAAACCTTATTTAATTCACTACTGTCAATAAGCACATAATTTTAAACGTTATTTGTTGATCATTTAAATAATATTTCAACTTATTTTTAAAAAGGGACTCAATATGACTATTTGATTGCAAAGAATAAGAAGGTAAAAGTGTAAAAAAATCCAAGAGAAAAGAAAAATTGAAATATAAGTCTAAACGGGCACTTCATTAAGTGTGTTGTATTTGCTGGGCTAACCATGGATTGAATGGTAAGATTTCTAAAGCTCATACGTAGAGAGAATCACAATCAAATTACAAGGTTCATTGTGTAAGATGAAAGGGAATAAGTTCCTCAAACAGAACTATTCCTAACACTGAAATCTGAGTTATATTTTCCACCTATGAGGTCTTAGTAGCAAACACTGGTGAAGCTAACTACAAAATTCTTAGATTAAATAAAGTAGCAAAATAGGTTTAAATTATAGGCTACTACTAAGCCATTTTATTGGAGAAGGAAATGGCAATCCACTCCAGTACTATTGCCTGGAAAATCCCACGGACAGAGGAGCCTGGTAGGCTACAGTCCATGGGGTCGCAAAGAGTCGGACACGACTGAGCGACTTAAAAAAAAAAAAAAAAGCCATTTTATATGGAGCCAATAGGATGATGGTATAGCTACGATGCTATCAGAAGGTGTACTTAGTCAAAGCTAGATTTGAGAGGATTTAAAGGAATGGATGGAATGTATATCATGCATGCAATCTTCCACAATTACATTCAGATAAACTTTAACAGATTACTGAACCACAGTGAGCTGGGTCTTATGACTGTTTCTAAGCACTAGTAGCGCATTTCTTCTAGGCCAATGGTTCTCAAACTTAATACATCAGATTGGATTTACTGTGGGGTAGTTGCTGGGCTCTAATTCCAGAGTTTCTGTTTCAGTAGGTTCTGGTAGGGAGGGGATAAGAATGTGTATTTCTTACAAGTTCTCAGGTGATGCTGTTGTAGCTGGTCTAAAATACACACTTTGAACATTATTCTTCTAGATTATCAGTTAAATGTGGATCCATAGACCTTAACAACATCCTGAGTATAAGAGACAATATTTTCCTGAGAGGGAAATGCCTAACAAGAACAGTGAAATGAAACAAAGTCACCCATTTAACAAAAGATCATCCTAACATACATGCCAAGAAAATGTATTTGCACCTATAAAATTAAATGAGATAATGCCAAACAGCTATAGCTCTAACTAGTTAAAAAATGTAGAATATTTACTGAAATGTGTCTTTTGACAAAAGAATACTTTTTTTTTCTGACAGTAGATATAATATTTATCAAGATTACATATGGCTTATTATAATACCATGACATCCCCTCTAAACAGATGGTTAACGTTCATCTCTCAGTTCCTGAGTGTTGTTTCCAGTGATGCTCCTCAATCTGATCTGGCATGGTCCTTTAGAATTCATAATTTTTCACTGCTATTTTCCACTGCTTGTATTGCATTTAACCACACTATACTGTAATTATTTCTCCCATACGTGTTTAACTTATTATATATTTATATAAGAATATGAGCAAGGAATGCATACTCTTTTGTAACTCCAACGTCTGGAATTAGTAGTCAATAAATACTGAAATGATCTGAACAAAAGGTGCAAATATTTTTAAGTGGATTAAGTCCAAACCACTGTATATGTAAAAGGATAGAAACCAAACACAGTAAATACCTGTGCATTTTCTGATGGCTATCTTAAAAGTTATAAGCATATGCTACATTTGTAGATTTTCCAGTCATTATTAAAAGCAAAGCTAATAAGTGAAGTTAAATTCAAAAAAAGAAAAATCTCTGTAATAATTTAACAATAAATTCTAAGGCACAATAATCAATATTTATAGTTAGTAATTCTATAAAGTAAAAATGTTTCAACAGGTCATACACTGATAACAGCAGATGTTTTAGTGAGTAAACCACTAGACTTGGAGACATGCAGATCAAGGTCAAGTCAATCTGTAATTATCTGGCCTCTGTGGCTTTTATGGTATAATGATGAACTTCTTAAACCTCAATTTCATCATTAATAAGTGTAAATGATAATATCTTCCACATCTTATTTAGAAGAATTTTTCTGAAGATACTATATGCTATTTGAACACCATATAATTGCTCCATTACTTTTAGGGAATAACACAATTTAAGGCACATGGTCCTCGGTAAGATATATTCATTCCTCTCTGGCCATGCCCTCTCCCAGGGGATCTTCCCAACCCAGGAATCGAACCAAGGTCTCCCACATTGCAGGCAGATTCTTTACCATCTGAGCCACCAGGGAAGCCCAAGAATATTGGAGTGGGTAGCCTATCCCTTCTCCAAGGCATCTTCCTGACCCTGGAATCACTACTCTAGTTTACATCATTGTTAACAGATGTTTCTTCTGTACATTCTGAAAATTACCTGTCACCTTTGAACTCATAGCTTGGGTAAGCCAGTTACTTTCTTTGAGTTATCAAATTCTACTAGATTATAAACTTCTTGAAATCAATATTATGCATTATTTTACACAACTTTTCATTAGCCACAGTACATTCATCAATTCAGTTTGGTTGCTCAGTTGTGTCTGACTCTTTGCGACCCCATAGGCTATACCACGCCAGGCCTCCCTGTCCATCACCAACTCCCAGAGTTTACTCAAACTCATGTTCATTGAGTTGGTGATGCCATCCAACCATTTAATCCTCTGTCGTCCCCTTCTCCTTCTGCCTTCACTCTTTCTCAGTATCAGGGTCTTTTCCAATGAGTTGGCTCTTTGCATCAGGTGGCCAAAGCATTGCAGTTTCAGCTTCAGCATCAGTCCTTCCAATGAACACTCAGGACTGATGTCCTTTAGGATGAACTAGTTGGATCTCCTTTCAGTCCAAGGGACTCTCAAGAGTCTTCTCCAACACCACAGTTCAAAAGTATCAGTTCTTCAGTGCTCATTCATGGGTATGTGTACATCGTGTACATTCAGTACATTCAGTACATTCATGGATATGTGTAAACTTGAGTGTAGTTGGTAAATGAACAAATATTTAATGAGGTCACTGAGCTGAACTGGGTATTACTGGACATTAAAATATTCTGAAACATAGTTTGAATTCTTCAAAAATTTTAAAATATAGATTGAGTAACACTATGTACAATGTGAACAGTTAAACAGCAGTTAAACCTATAAATAATAGTGTAAAAAGCAGGGGGTATATATAAGACCATTTAACTAAATATTTCTTCTAGCTTTCCTAACTTTAGGTCCTCAAATGAACACTCCATGCATCTGCAGAAGTTATACCTAGGAACCAGTCCAATGTATGATAAATTGTCTACATTCTTAACATCAGTTCCGTTCAGTTCAGTCGCTCAGTCATGTCCAACTCTGTGACCCCATGAATCGCAGCATGCCAGGCCTCCCTGTCCATCACCAACTCCCAGAGTTCACTCAAACTCATGTCCATCAAGTCGGTGATGCCATCGAGCCATCTCATCCTCTGTCGTCCCCTTCTCCTCCTGCCCCCAATCCCTCCCAGTATCAGAGTCTTTTCCAATGAGTCAACTCTTCGCATGAGGTGGCCAAAGTATTGCAGTTTCAGCTTTAGCATCATTCCTTCTAAAGAATCGGAGAAGGCGATGGCACCCCACTCCAGTACTCTTGCCTGGCAAATCCCATGGACAGAGGAGCCTAGTAGGCTGCAGTCCATGGGGTCACTAAGAGTCGGATACGACTGAGCGACTTCCCTTTCACTTTTCACTTTCATGAATTGGAGAAAGAAATGGCAACCCACTCCAGTGTTCTTGCCTGGAGAATCCCAGGGACGGGGGAGCCTGGTGGGCTGCCCGTCTATGGGGTCACATAGAGTAGGACACGACTGAAGTGACTTAGCAGCAGTAGCAGTTCCAAAGCATACCCAGGACTGATCTCCTCTAGAATGGACCTGTTGGATAACATACTAACATTCAAATTCTATACCTCTATTAGCTAGTAGTTTCTGACCATTGTATTTATAAAATCAGTTTGTAAGAGTGAAGTTTCCAAAACATTAACTATTTTCTCCTCTCTGTCTTTTTGCTATTCTTACATGTAAATATGTAGCCTTTTGTTAATGAGATGGAAATGACAATGCACTCAATGCATATATAATGCATTGGGCTGTTACACTATATTTCTACTTTGAAAATTTCAATCTTAAAAGCCTAAATTAAATTTGAATTTTTTGTGTGTGTAATTTCTTAAAAATTAGAAAGTATCAATTGAGGAATGTACCACTGATATTCTCCCCCATTGCAGAATAAAGCTTAGTATTTTGTTAGTAGCAGATGCTGTCACATTTATTTCTTTATGATAAACAAAAGTTAATAATTTTCCTTTTGTGAGTATAAAAATATTTTTATTTTTAAAATAATAACTATTGCTAAGATGACAAACTACAGAGATTGTCTATATAAAATCTATATAAATAGATTTTTAAATATATATCAATAAATATCCATTTATCTTGGAAATGATGTCACCATTTTTGGTACAGAGTCCTATTAACACCATTTTAAGCTAAAGGAAATGTCCTGCCAGAACAGCACATTAGATTTGATCATACAAAGAGTTCCTAAACCTGCTCTGTGGTGTTTAATTAGCTGAAGAATATATGTTTTGGCTAAAATTCTACTTCTAAAAAGTAAAAGTACATTTATTATTTAACAAATACAGCACCTCTCCCTAAGCTCCAGATAGCTCAGTTAAGTGAAAACAATCACTACACGGAAAAATAAAAATATATCAAAGTCGCTGAAAGTTTGTGTTAAGAAAAAAAAAAATTGTTGGCTGTGAAAAATAAAAGTATAGCAATGGCCATAGTATTTGAAATCCTACTGAAAACAGTAAATATTAGTGGGAATAATATTTTCATGAAAATAAAATATTTGAGTTTTTCCATAGGATCTTACAGTGAAGTGTATCTTGCGACAGTCTGTGACTGAAGGGCTGCGGGGGATTTGTCAGCCCCTGTACCCACATACTGACCGGGAGAACACCACTACATCCTCGTACACAAGTTTTAACTTTGATCAAGTATTCTTAAAAGCTCCAGGCTTGTTAGGTTTTACAGTCTGTGTCTGTGGTAAGGGGCAAAGCAAGAGATGAAAACTTTCAAGCCCTCTCTGTAGAAGATGTGAAGAAACAGCTGACGATGCCTCTAATGCTACTTCCACAAAGAACTCTAGGAGAACAGGCAAGGTTAGTGCGCGGTCATAATGCCTGCCACCTACCGTTGCTGAAAAGAGAGTGAATGTTTCAAAACTGTAAGGAATTAAAATTGAAGACAAAACCAAAATGACAGGGCCTTTCCTTCATGGCAAGGTGAAAGACAAGTCAAGCATCATTTCAGACATTATTGTTAGAGAGATATGGATACATGTGCCAAATTTTCACCCTTGAGTTGATGTACATAAATTTCAATGACTTGAGTCTTTGTTTACAGTGAATATTAAATCAGTTTCAATTCATAAAAATATTTCAGAATTTTCAATATTATTAATTTCATATAAGTAATGCTAAGGAGTATAGATATCTTGCATGGTGTTGCAATTTCTGAGAGCTTGTACAAAGTAGAGTTTTACTATTGTCTTTTTAGTAGTTATTAGTAGTCTGAAAGAATCTGATCCAAAGTACATTCATTTTCAATATGTACTGCAGTTTTCTTAGATGCAGCAAAGGATTAAAAAAAAAAAAGAAAGAAATATTGCTTCAATAGTATCAGTCTAAATATGAAGCATCTAAAATTGTGGTGGTACTGGATTGCAATTTAGAGGTAATTTCAAGGCAATTTCTTTTCAAATTATGCTAGGCACACTAAATATACAATTCTTTGAATTTGTGTGTGTATGTGTGAATGTTGCTTTCTATGCTTTTGGACAAAAATTCCATTTAAATTTGGCTTATCAACACTTTAGAATTTTAATAATAAAACAATTGCTCCCAATTCATTGGTATTATAAAATTATAAAAAATAATCTTCTGGTATTTTAGAATTTTGTTAGCTTAAGAAGCCTCAATCTGCTACGATAGAAAGAAGAACTGATGACACCAGCAGAATTTCAGAACAAGTTTCTGTGAATCAAAGAAAAATAATAATCTTTGATTCAACTGAATAACTTCTCTTATCATGATCCTATATAAAAAGTCAACTTTTACCACCTTCATTGCTTGACAATAAGAAAGAAAGAAAAAAAAAAAGTTAAACTGTCCTCTACATGACGCAGAAAGCATCCACAAAGTGGGGAGGCACAAATTCATTTTTAAAGGTCATATACTGTTTGCATACAACTTCTCAGTTTCCTTTGGTAAATCCATTTTTTCTTTGTTATCCCCACATGATGAATTCCCAGTTAGAACTGAAGCTTTATTACCTATGCCTGCTTCTGGGCTTGAGGTAGGTGAAAAGAGCAATATACCCTCTTCTGGTTCCCACTACTTTCACTCCTGATACAATCTAGTAGCTTCTGATTCTACAAACAGAGGAAGAATAGAAGGCCATACAAGTAGAAAAGTGGGAAAGACTGGATAAGAAAAGAAGTCAGGACAGAGAAGCTATGGAATTAAAGAGTTAGATAAGAAGTGCATAAGACAAACTTTGAACTACCCCTGGCTAACTCACATACTCATTTATAGTTAGATGTGAGACTATTTCCAAAGTGAAACTTGCTCAGTCGAATCTGACTCTTTGCGACCCCATGGACTATACAGCCATGGAATTTTCCAAGCCAGAATACTGGAGTAGATAACCATTCCCCTCTCCAGGGGATCTTCCCAACCCAGGGATCAAACCCAGGTGTCTCGCATTGCAGGCAGATTCTTTAGCCGCCGAGCCATAAGGGGAAGCCCTTCTAAGCTTCTAAGCTGTAATCAAATACTTTTGTTTTATTTTCAATTGATTTAAAATAATTAGCCAGAATACAGTCTGTTTTCTGAAAAACAACTTCTATAAATTGATGTGAATATGATCATTCCTCAGTTTGGGCAAAAAAATAGGATTGTAATTGCTTTTCTATCAAAAATTTAATCTTAATTGACGGGAGAAGATATACTTAAAATGTGGTGTTATAATAGCTGTACATAGCAGAGATATCTTTAAAACTTTAAGTTTTCCAACTTCTAAAATCAAGATTGATTATCACTTAGAAAGTGCCTAAAAATATCACTGACAAAATGATTTGAAACAGATATAGCATCTGTTTTTGCAGGTGGAATAACCTAATAAAATCTTAACACACAGTGGCTTTTATTCTTTACTTTTTTCTATCAATCCTTCAAAAAGTGTTCATATTTCACAGTATTGTTTTCTTAAGCCTCCAGGTTTGTGAGATCGTTAACAGGAGATATATTGGGGCTTCTAGAAGCTATTTAGTAATATAGTTTCAGAAGTAATAAAGTGGTTGTTAAAGAGGTTAAATGAACATGCAGAATTTAAATGCAAGTAATTTAACAAAACCTTGGATTCTGCAATGCATCCTCTTAATTTTATTCAAAGTTAGACCACAGGTAAAGTTTCTAAAGTTTCTCAGTTTCTAAAGTTATAATTAAGTTAATAATTTGGGGTGAAGATTTTTGTTAACTTTTTGAAAAATTTTTAATATACCCATGACTGTTTTCTCACTGACAAATGTGGGTTATCAAGACAGAAAAACTGAGCCTGTAAATTAATGATCTGAGCAAAGTTAAAAGTTAAAATCTGTATGAGCTATACACATAGTCTCAAACCTGTGTTCTCTATGGGTCATGTAGTCTCCAAAAATACGAGTTGTAAAGAGGTGCATCTGCATACACAGAGAGCCATTCAATTTTACATGTCTTATTTTTCACTGGTAAGAGTAGAACAACAGAAAGATAAGCAGCTTGTCTCCATTAGGACAAACTCCTTTATCTCCTTCTGCTGATACTTTCTCTAAGTGCTAATCTATATTGACGTTGTTCAAATTATGTTTCGATTATTGGCTCTGCACTGTAATCTCATGAGCAGCAGTAGCAGAAACTGCTGTTGTAGTAGTGACAACATTGAGCCCATTTTACAGATGCTGTAAACTGAGCTTGGGGGAGTTCCATATAATGGGTAAGATTATAGGCTCTGACGTTATACTATTATGGTTTGTACTACAGTCACCTTGCTTATTTTGCTGTGTGGCCTTGGGCAATTTTATTAATATTGAACTTAATATCAAATTTGAACCTAATTTTCAGTGGTGTTAAACTGCACAGATTTAAACATTTACCCTGAAATGCTTCACTAGGTATTCACATGTTTACTTAATATTCATAAATACATCTGTTTCCACCCATTAACTTTTAAGAACTATTCTCAAAATTTTGTTTTAATAAGAAAAGTACTTTTCTCTTAGGAGAAATTTTTTAGTATTCCAAATTCTACCACAGAATTCTATAAAATATAACAATATTAAGTTTTGTGTTTGCAATTTTTCAAGTTGAGAGATTGATATGGATTATTTAAAACCATATTTAAGGCTTCAGTGGTTTTTAAATAAATAACACAAATTTAAAACAGATTTTAGAAAAATCTAATGTTGATTTTTTTAAAGAGATCAATTGAGATTGAATTGTAAAGTATTTTTAATAAAACTAATGATTTCATTTTCTAGTTTTTAAATGGAAAATCTGGGGCAAAATAAAGTTATAATATGTTTAAAGTTTAGCACTAATCACATTGGTAATATTACATAACTCTCAAATTCATTTATTTTTAAAGAGAATTTTTCCAAGTAAAAATTACCCATTTCTCTTCATACAACTGGATTATTTATTTAAGCCCAGATGGCACAGTATCTTAACTTAGATAATATTGCAACCAATACCCTTTACAAACAGTCAGAAATTTCTGTATAATTACATAATAACCCAACATGCATTCCATCCAACCAACTTCCTTGTGATTTAGAATGCATGATGATTTTGATTACTATTTCTCTGTTCATGCAATTTGTATCTAAATGATACTTTCTGAAGACACAAAACATTATCTGTGAGTGGCTATTGGTTAATAATGACAATACTAAGGGTTTAAAGGACGCAATTTGAAAAATGATTTCGTAAAGCAAAAATTAACACTGAAAGCAACATTCTATATCAATTTTACATTAAATCACCATTTTTTCCCAAAATGTCTAATACAATTGTCATTATTATTACTAGGAAAAAAAGTTTTAAAAGTCACTTTATTTTCCAACAGTTGTTTATACACATCAGAGTTTACTGACATCCAGAAGATTTTGATTCATTCCTGGAAAACCCAGTTAGTGAGACCTTGTATGCAGAATGTACTGGTTATTGCATCACAGAATTATATTTTAAAATTAATAACAGTATTATCATTAATGCATTAAAACATTAAAATAAGCATGCTTTACCTTCCTATTTTCTAGTGGAACCTGAGTTTGGAAGATATTCCAAAGGGTGGAAATAAAATTTCAAAAAGTCAAAATAAAACACAAACATACAACTTTTCTTGATTTTTGGTGATATTAGCAGAGAGATTAGCAAAGCATCTAATCCACTCTTAAAAGATGTCACTGAAATTAAAAGATCCATATCAATACCTCTGCTGCTGCTGCTGCTGCTGCTAAATCGCTTCAGTCGTGTCCGACTCTGTGCGACCCCATAGACGGCAGCCCACCAGGCTCCCTCGTCCTTGGGATTCTCCAGGCAAGAACACTGGAGTGGATTGCCATTTCCTTCTCCAATGCATGAAAGTGAAAAGTGAAAGTGAAATCGCTCAGTCGTGTCCGACTCTTCGCAACCCCATGGACTGCAGCCTAACCAGGCTCCTCCGTCCATGGGATTTTCCAGGCAAGAGTACTGGAGTGGGGTGCCATCGCCTTCTCCAATCAATACCTCTGGTAAGGCTTTATCAAAATTATTTTAAAAGGTAGTTTTAAAAATGAGGGCAATTCCTTTTACTGGAAAAAACTGCTACCTGAGTGCTATGAAACATTGTAGGTAACATGGATTTCATATATTAAGAAAGATAGTTATTTTATTTCTATGTGATTTATATCTTTAATATTTAAATTATATTTAAAGCTTAATTGAGTAGGAATTTAAAACATTCTCATGTCTTAGATATAGTACTAGAAGAAGTAGACCAGTAAATTCAACTTTAATTATAATATGGAGAGGATGTTCCAGGACTGCTTTATTGTTTTTAAAAATGCATATCTAATTTAATTACATTAAAATGTCCCATTTGTTATAATAATTATACATTTGTTCATTCACTTAGAAAGTATTCATTGAACAACTAGTATGTGTATAGCACATGTTAGGCATTCTTTAGACACAGACTTTGATATTAAAGAGTCTATATATTTTGTTAAGGAGGCAAAATATGTAGATATAAATGACTTTTTAAAAGGCAATATCATTAAATACCAAATGAATAGTAACAATATCCGACACAAGAGAAGTTTGATGAGGGAAGGATGTTATCTACAGGAAATAGTCAGGACTTATAGAAAGTATAAGTTTTAACTTGTGATATATAGATGGGGATGAAAACAGAAGATATCCATATTGGGAGTTAACACAGTCAAACTTCCTAAAGCAAATTGTATTTTCAAAATACCCAATAGAACTGAACACATTAAAGTTTTTAGAATATATAAATGCATTGGAAGTTTTGAAATATTTGAGCAAAGTGCCTAATGTTATGAAACTATTAGTAGTTTAGCTTTTATAGGAGATATGCAAGACCGGAAATTAGGTATCAGGAACAACCAAAAAACAAAGACATAAACTGGAAGCAAGGAGATCAGCTGTACAACAGCCCAGACCTAAGGGAATGAAGTGTGTGGCAGTGAAAACAGAACAGAAAGTGTACAAGTACTGATACTCTGATAGAAAACTTAGTTTGGTAATGTTTCCATAAGGAGATGGAATAGTGAGAAAGAAAGAACTTCATGCGAGCCTGCTTGAGAGGAATATATTAACAAGATAGGTAATAAAAAATGAAAACAATTTGGGGAAGGAGATGTAACACCTGAAACAGCATGTAAAATATTGACTAGCTTAAATTAGTTTTGCTTCCTTAAAACAGATTTTCTGATTAATCAAATTTTGAGTTATTTCACACAGACAGCACTGTACATGTACAAAATGGGAACTCAGTTCCTGGGATGACCCTGAAGCAAGAATTTTCAGTTTGTGAAACCTAAGCAATAGAAATGTTGTCATTAGGGGCCTTTACAAAGCAAGAGTTTCTTTAGTAAAGAAAATTGGGCTTCCTGCATCCCTAAGAGCTTAATTATCATATATTGACTGATTTGAGACTATCTCGTGAGCGAAATTTGAAATTCTCCTAACACCTTAAATTTCACCCCAAATACTGGATGGAGGAGTCAGATTTGAACCCTGCCTCTTTTCTCCTTGGGCTTCCCTGGTGGTCAGACGGTAAAGAATCGACGCACAATGTGGGAGACTCGAGTTCAATCGCTGGATCAGGACGATCCCCTGGAGAAGCAAATGGCAACCCACTCCAGTATTCTTGCCTGGAGAATTCCATGGCCAGAGGAGCCCTGTGGGCTACAGTCCACGAGGTCCTAAGAGTTGGTCACGACTAAGAGACTTTCACTTTTTCCGTTCTCCTTGCTGGCGGACCTCACAATAAAACTTTTCTCAAAAATCAATGCCATAATATTGACTTCTGTGCATATCGGACAGTGAGACCTTGCTCTCTAACATACCTACAAAGTTTCCACTTCCACTGAATTCAATTTATACCCTTAAGATTTCTGTGATCTCAGGTTTCTACCAGTGGGAATTCTATCAGAGCACATTTTAAAAAATCTTGGGAAGGGGAGAAAATTTGGGGGAGAACTTTAACAAGCAATTTCCATCTAGAACTGTTCCATCTAGAACATCTCTTCTATAAATATTACAGATGTTACCTGTGAGGGAAAACATTAAAGCAATGTTTACTTTGGTTCATCTGTTATGGCCTATTAACCAATCATCACCTACGCTGTTTTCTTTTCTTCTTCTTTTTTAAATTCTTCTTTCATAATTGATCTTTAACTTAATGCACCAAGTAATCACATGTGCTAGTGCAGTGTAGACATAGAACAAAATATTTATATTTATATGTACTTATCTATATAGTAAGGTAAGTTGTTGTTTTTGTTCAGTCATGTCCAACTTTCCGTAACCCCATGGATTGCAGCATTGCAAAGAGCAGGTGTGATAATGAACAATAACAAAAACAACATAATTTCCCCAAAGATGAAGAGGAGGGAGAAAGAAACAGATCTCTGAGAATATTGGTATGTTCTATTTCATCATGATCAAAACATACATGTTTCTAATTCTTATGTTTACATTTTTCAAAACATATAAAATAACCTGTAGTTTTAATGTTGTGTCAGGAAGGATCATTTTGATGAGAAAAAAATCCACGGATAGAGTGACTGATTTCCTATAATTTCCTATTGCCTTTAGTAGAAGCCAGGATTTAGCTTAACTAAGCAAACTTCTATCTTTACATTTTCAAAAGAAAACAAAGAATATATCATTATAATTTGGAAAAATAAATTCTCATTTCAAATTTTACTAGCCTCCATAACATGGAGAGGATTCACATGTTAACATTTGTTCAAAGCATGGAGTAGGACTTCTGGGCTAAATGCCAATTTCTATTAGAATTATTTTCCCCTCAATCAGTAGTTGAAGCATGCATGATATGGCAATGCATAAATAGTAGCACAACAAGTAGGAAATGTGAGACAATCCCTCCCGCTTGATCCTCCTGCTATACTGACTACTAATGGGATTTAATTTCTAGAGTACTGCATGTAGTTCTGGGGCTCTGCCAACTAGGGGTAAATTATGTAACTAAGAAAGGAGAGCAATCAATGGTGATTAAGTTAAAATCAGAACTTAAGCCAGTGACCCCTCTTTAAGAGCAAGTCTGGAATATTTTCATGATTAAATATCAGTAACAGCAGAAAACTTCTCAGATAAGGGGGCTAACAGGGCTACAACTCAAGCTTCGCTCCCTAAGGAGTTATAACTTCTAAACATATTATTTTGATAAATGCAATTTTTATCTGAGATGAACTGCAAAGAACAGTCTTAGTATGAGTTGACTTGAACCAGGGAATCAGGTACTTTGGGGAATTTCCTGAAAAGGGCTTGAACTTGACTTTGATAAATGCAGAGAAGCAGGATTCTAATTGCCGAGAGACAGTGTACATTAATGTCACATCTTTTCTCACTCCTAGTTCTTTAAGAAGATATTGGTTCTACTTCTCAGTGGGTAATCTTTACTTGTTTCACTCTTCTAGCAGAGGCTATTTTAATCTGTCACACTTTGGAGTACATTTCTAAGCTTATCTTTGTAACTGTCCATTGATGCACACAGCGCCTAGACTCTGACCATTTAAGTTACCCAAAAGTTTATTGTAGTTAGACAGGCTACACAGGATTTGATATTGTCAATATTTCCCAGGCCTGGTTAAGTTATAAAAACATATTTATATATTATTTGAGCTTTTGAAAAAATTACATGAAAATACAGCTTAATTACTTCTCTGTAATTGTTCCTAAAATAAAAAATTTAATGTGTACAGATCATTTCAACTGTATGAAAACCTGTAGGGGGAGGGTAGGTGGTGGAATGTTTATCTATAAAACTCCAAAGGGTGGTAATTGTAATTTCATATTCATATAATAACTACGGTTAGTGTCCTGATTCAAACTTGCTATTGAATTCTAATACTTTACATATCAACAGATCCTCAGAGTTTGAAAAAAAGTTACATTATGAATAAAAGGTTGTTTCTGACAACAAATATTCATCCATAAGACATGAAATGCTTCTGTGGAAGTTTAGTTCTTCCTACTAACTCAAGTTAATTTTCAACCACTACCATTGTCCACAGTGAGAGAATATACTAAGAGTTGGGGGTTTTTTTACACCCTAGTATTTATTTGGAGATTGACTAATGTCTACAATGATTCTCTAAAATCACTGCCAATTCTTTGGAGGAATTTCTCACTGCTGGGCCTATGACCCTTGACATTAAAAAGATCATCATAATCAACATGTTTCCAGTACTGCCAAAGAGTATATACATATATTTATTTACACATAAACACACACACACACATATATACTGCAAATATATTGACCTAAAGACCACCTTAGAAAATAAATGTATATGTAACTAGATATGTAGTAAATATATAGGAGACAAAGGACATAATAATTAAGAGTCGAGGTTTTGGGTTGAAAATGCCTAGATTTGAATATTTCCCACCATGTAGGAAGATTATCTATTTTTCTTATCCACAATTTAGGAAATGTACCTACCCTTAACCTCCAGGGTTATGGTGAGAATTAAATGGATAATACATGAAAAATATTCAGAACACTCCTTGGAATAAGATAAGTCAATAAACTTCCTAAGATGATGGTAATAATGATGAAAAGGAGTAGAACATAGAAAGGAAAGAAAATAGTCAGCCTTGGCAAGAGTTCATTATTTTGAGGCAAGCTAGGTAAAAATTATAGAAACAATCTCTTTTTTTTGCTACCAGTCTTTTCCAGCTCTCTTGAATTCAAGACATGCAACTTGGTGTTAAAGTGACTAAGTCTCTCACAAATGTATTTTTATTATTTACACTGCTGCTCACTTAGGTCCAAAGTTTAAGAAAAGAGAATTAGTGTGGGGATATAATTTGCTGAAAGAGTTAATGAGCAGCCAGGCTTAGTAAGATGTGCAGTGTCTGCTTAATAAATGCATGGAGTGTTAAGACAAGTAAAACCCCTTGAACTGAAAAAGTTCAAAAAAAAAAATTAAAAGAACCTAACAAAAAAGTTGTTAGTATATCCAACTAATGTAGTAAATAGCTTCATATGATGTATCATATATAAATGAAATCTGTGAAAAAGAATAATCTTCACTAGCATATTTTACAAACTGTTTAAAATGGAAGTTTGAAATGGTACTACCATGCCATTTGTGGACTAATATATGTATTTTAAAATTTACTTATCAAATCTTGTTTAGATAAGTGTTTGTTTTTTTTTTCTCTAAGCTCTAATGCTATCTCCTGAATTGCAAATGGTTCTGAGCTACCAATGAAACTGTGTGTATGTGTGTGTGTAGAGGGAAAAAATGTCATGTAAGCCTTCGCAGGGCTTCTCAATACTTGGTAATAGAGCAGTAGAAGAAAATTGAGAGGTAAATAAAAAAACAAAAAGTTCTATTATTCCCTAAGACAAGCATTATGCTGGGTGCTTTCATATTTATATCATCTTTAATTTTCATATCAGTCCCAGGAATTCTAAGCTTGGATTAAAATGCTAAGTCTCTAAGTTTTATTTACAGCTAATGAATGTAAAGTAGGGATTCAAACCAAGTCTATCTGATACAAAGTTTGAAAAGATTTCCACTTAGATTCTGACTGGACAGATACTGTTTGTAAAAATAAATATCCAAGTCAAGCCTTAGATTCAGTAGCTTAAATATGCCCCTCCCCCATTACTTGATATGAGCACAGAAGAGAGATTCATTTTCAAAACCTTAGTGCCAGAACGGAGGTGAGGAAGAAGGCAAATGCAAAAGTCTGAAGGGGTGGCCTTAAATAGAGCTCTACAGCTCTAGTGTGAGAAGAAACCATAAACAGTCTATTACTAATACTAAGAGCGTTCTCAGTCTAACATTATTGACACTAGTGTGCTCAGTCACTAAGTCATGTCACTGGTTTGTGACTCCATGGACTGTAGCCTGGCATGCTCCTCTCTCCATGAGATTTTCCAGGCAAGAATATTGAGTGGGTTGCCGTTTCCTTCCCCAGTGTAACTATGAAATACTCAAACACTAAGTTTGAAGTTTAGTTAAAATTGAATTTTTCTAGAATGCAAGTTAGGCCCACAACCTTACAAAACTTCTTGTAGAGAAATGCCTCTTATCTGTACCCAAAATGAATGCAGACAGTTTTATCACCCTCCCCTTCCAAACCATTTGCCAAAAAGGGAGCCCTCCCTTGCATACATTGAAATGACGCCAAACCACAAGAACCACCACCACAGCAGCATCTGGGATTAATGTGGTAGATGCTGCCAAGTCTTGCTCCTCACAGTTCTCACACCATCTCAGCCAGAACTGTAGGTCTAAGGCAAAAATGCCTCCCCAGAGCCAACAATTACTTTAAGTTTAAAAGAGTAATTGTGTATGATTAAATCATACCTAACAACATTTTTCTAAACACCAAAGTTATTTAAAAAAAAAAAAGACTTCTTGGTTTTCTTTTCCTTGAAGCCACATCCATAGCCCTTTCTGCATCATTGCCAGACCTGCAGGGTTTTGCTTGAGAAGCCATAGATCCTTTCCATTTTCACCACCCTTTTTAAAAGTAAACTCTTCTCCCATGCATGCCTTAAAAACATAAAGTAAATGTAAGCTTTCGGATTTAGATAGTGAGCTATGTGGCACTTATACAAATGCATTCGGTACATGTAATGAAGTCCATATCAGAGGAGCAAATTAGCAAATAAATTTAAATAAAGTCCAACAAATATAACAGAGCATTCAAAATTACTTATAAAATACTCAAATCTATACTGGTATGACTACTCTCTTACTTCAGCTAATTATACTGGCACGTGTGGCTAATACAAATGTTCAACAAAGGCTACACACATTAACAAAGAGAACCAAAAAAGAAAAAAATAAACTTTTCTATGGCTTAACATTAGACCTATATATATTCTCTATATGTGGAATGTGACAAATGGCTGCTCTCTCACAGAGCTATTCTCATCATAAACTAGTTATAGCTAAACTCAGACTGTGATTTATTTTTATTGATTTTTAAACAAACTAAAGCTTACACTTTCAACCGAATTGATAATCCTAGAAAATAACAGATGATCAGTAACAATATATAACATTTAGTAGTTGTTGGTTAGGGAATTTTTACTAAAGGATTTGCTATAAAACTACAGACCTCAGCTCACCTGGTAAAGAATCCACCTGCAGTGTGCGAGACCTGGGTTCATGGAAAGCCAGGGGAAGATGCCCTGGAGAAGGGAACGGCTACCCACTCCAGTATTCTGGCCTGGAGAATTCCATGGACTGTAAAATCCATGGGGTCACAAAGAGTCGGACATGACCGAGTGACTTGCATTCACTACTACAGACCTCACTACTGACAAAATTTTACAGTTAAAATTTCAAATAGTTCTCCAGTCTGTGCACTTTTTCAACAACAGCATTCTCTCTGTTATTTATATCTACTTTTTAAGAGAATGTCATTCATTGCTTGAGCTTCCTCATCCATGAGTCTCATATACTCTGATATTTTTTCCCAACTGCCATCTCTTGATTTGCTCTAGTCCTGTTTTGCACAGTAGTATGTTTGAATTGCTTTATGGGCATATGGAGAGAAGGCAATGGCAACCCACTCCAGTACTCTTGCCTGGAGAATCCCATGGGCGGAGGAGCCTGGTAGGCTGCGGTCCATGGGGTCACGAAGAGCCGGACACGACTGAGCGACTTCACTTTCACTTTTCACTTTCCTGCATTGGAGAAGGAAATGGCAACCCACTCCAGTGTTCTTGCCTGGAGAATCCCAGGGACGGGGGAGCCTGGTGGGCTTCCGTCTATGGGGTCACACAGAGTCGGACGCGACTGAAGTGACTTAGCAGCAGCAGCAGCAGCAACAGCATGGGCATATGGATAAGTTATTGGTGAAGTGACTTAGATTCTAACTCAAAAGAAAATTAAGACAAGCTTGAAAGTATAATCTTTTCAAATAAGCAGGAATATAGGAAATGAGTACTGCTTGGTACTAGACCGACAAAATGAGTCTGAATTAAGTTTTACTTCTATAGGCCTTATGAGGCAAGACTGTCAAGCCTTGATAAATATGCAGCCATCCAATATACATCCATTTATTCATTCACTTCTCCTTCTGTCAAATATTTATAGAAATCAATGTTCAAGGTATGTATGATATAGTCTATATTTATTTTTGAAACAATAAAACAGTGACATATATTTTAAAATACATTTAAAGGTCACCCGTAATTCCATTACCAAATAGCAGGCAGTTTAGTATTTATAAATGTGTCTATTGTGTGTCCAAATGTATGTGTAATATGCTGCAGTTCAAAAGTTACAATTTTATATTCTTCAGTTTTTAAATTTTAATGAACTTCTCCCATAGGCTTTGAACGCTTTGTGACTTACCACAATTTCAGGTTTGGGGATCAAGTTTTTAGCCATTTTTCATTTGGAAACATTCAAGACTGCATGAATTGCTTTGCCCCTTCTATGGCTCTATGATAGATCCATGAAGAGGCAGAATGGAACTTATGTTGGGCCCTCTGAACACGACCATAAGAGAAAGTAAATGAAGTAGTTGTTCTTTTGCATTACCCCAGGGAATTTTAATATCTCTGTCTTGGTGCCTTAAAACTAAGCTATCTTAAGAATATTTTAAAGTAATTTTGAGATAAATATGATCACTTAAAATAGTAAGAACATTTTCCATTAATATTTTAAAATATAATTTTTGTTACTTGAATAATTTTTACAAGAGATTGGAGGGATAAAATCTTAAATTTTCATTCAAAACTTAGATTAGAAGCATCTGTTCTAAAGGAAGTGAAAGATTTCTTAATTTTTAAATGAGAAAACTGAAGCCTGAGAATTTCAAAGATGTGGCTCAAACATATATCTGCACTGCAATTTAAATATATAAAAAGAAAAATGGAATCAGGAGACATCTTGTCAACTTAATAATAGATTGTAGCTCATTGCTAGTTTTGTCCAAGGATTTGGGGGGAAATTAGTTATTTTTGTTTGTTTTTCAACATACATTAGAGTCTTGTCCAACATTTCTTATTCCTAATAATAACTTCCTTGATAGCTCAGTTGGTAAAGAATCCACTTGCAATGCAAGAGACCCTGGTTTAATTCCTGGGTTAGGAAGATCCACTGGAGAAGGGATAGGCTACCCATTCCAGTATTCTTGGGGTTCCCTTGTGACTCAACTGGTAAAGAATCTGCCTTCAATGAAGGAGACCTCAGTTTGATCCCTGGGTTGGGAAGACCGCCTGGAGAGGAAAAGGCTACCCACTCCAGTATTCTGGCCTATACAGTCCATGGGGTCACAAAGAGTCAGACATGACTGAGAGACTTCCACTAGTTCAGTTCACTATATTTCTAATAATGAAGAGTTATAGGTTTTTCTTTAGTTATTCCTCTTAGTACTTCAAAACAAGTACATGTTTAAAAGACTCAAACTGTACCTTATCATAGACTATGGGAAGATACATTGCTGTGAGGCACCTCCTGGTAGGAAAATCACTGAACATTTAGAAATAATGTCAGGAAAATATTTCTAGGATTAAAAATAATAAGTATGCTTAAGGCAGGCAAAAACACATAGCAGGGGAGAATGAAAGATGAATCTGTCTGACTAAGAGAGGATAATCTACCAATCATTTTCTGAAAGACACTACTAGCACAGGGTACTGAAAATCTTTGGGGCCTCATCAGGAAGAGTTCTGGAAGGAAACAGAACTTAGAATCCTGAGTTCTAAACCATGGTACAATTATAGCTAAACATTTATGAGGGACTGCAGTTGGCAGATCTCAAGAAGAAAATATGTATTATAAAACATTTTTTAATAAAGAACATCTAAAGAAAAAGAGCTAAAGCTATTAAGGTGTTGGGGAGACTTTGAAAAGGAAGAAGACTGAGTAAGGCTATGTTCACATAGTTCATCTTAGTGAGGCATATGGATATGTTGATTGGGGATTTCACTAATGCCACAGCACCATAATATTTGGGGGTCTCTTGGGTCTCTCTTTGGGCCAAAAATAAAAGTAATTATTACTTATTAGCAGGAAATAGAATTAAGAAACTTATACAGCATTATCCAGGAAAAAGGAGAGTGAAAAAGCTGACTTTAAACTCAACAGAATAGTGGCATCCAGTCCCATCACTTCATGCCAAGTAGATACGGAAAAAATGGAAATAGTGACAGACTTATTTTCTTAGGCTCCAAAATTGCTGTTGACGGTGACTGCAGTCCTGGAATTAAAAGACTCTTTCTCCTTGGAAGAAAAGCTACAACAAACCTAGACAACATATTAAAAAGCAGAGACATCACTTTGCTGACAAAGATCTTATAGTCAGAGCTATGGTTTTTCCAGTAGTCATGTACAGATTTGAGAGCTGGACTATAAAGAATACTGAGTGCCAGAGAACTGATGCTTTTGAATTGTGGTGCTGGAGAAGACTCTTGAGAGTCCCTCGGACAGCAAGGAGTTCAAACTACTCAATGCTAAAAGAATTCAACCTCAAATATTCATTGGAAGTATGGGTGCTGAAGCTCCAATATTTTGGCCACATGATGCAATGAGCTCAATAATTGGAAAAGACTCTGATGCTGGGAAAATTTGAGGGCAGGCAGAGAAGGGGGTGATACAGATTGAGATGGTTGGATAGCATCACCAACTTAATGGACATGAGTTTGAGCAAACTCTGCAAGATAGTGAAGGACAGGGAAGCCTGGTGTGCTGCAGTCCATGGGGTTGCAAAGAGTTGGACATGACTTAGTGACTGAAAAATGACAACAAAATTCAGGAGTATGGTCCAATTTAAGAATGTACAAAAGGAATTTAAATAAATTTATGAATGAGGGATGAATAATGAGTTACTATGGTCACATGGAAATGCTGACATTGTTGAGAACCAAAGGATTGGGTCTGGCTTATCTCTTTTTTTCTCTCTGAGAAAAGAGACGCTGAACTCAAGTAGCTGATAAATCAGAAGCCATACCACATCTGAGGAACCTCATGCTAATTTGTTTTGGTTTTCTATAGATTTATTCTTTGCACTATTATCTTGTCCAGTAGAGTTCTGCTAGGTGTGACCAAAAAGAGTAAAAATGTGGATAGCAGTATCAACTCTAGATCTATCTCTGTCTATATGCTTTTTTTGTGACCTTATCATTTCTCTTTTTTTTTTTTTTTTTGGTAGATCACCACTTTCAGTGTGCTATATCGATTACTTGGTTATGTTGTATCATCCCTTCACTTACATAACTAAGCTAAAGTCTGCAAAAAGTTGTTCCTCAGAGGCACTTCATATAATAATAGATTTAATATATCTATAGGCTCAAGTTAGTATTTAGAAAATTTCATATGCAGAATTTTTTTTTCTCAATAAGCAACCAAACCAAGTCCTTAAAATAGTGGTTAACAATGTCCTGCTGTTCTCTATGCCATAATGATCAATTTAAAAATGTATTTTCATAATTACTAAGGCTTTTTTTTCTAAGTAAAATGGAACAGGAAAGTGGTCACTAATTTAATCTTCTCCTTTTGTAAACATGTACTTTTTCCTTCCCTATCTATACAACTTTTTGATTGTATTCCCCCTTCTATCCTAATAGTGGGTTTTATCTGTTTAAGAATGTAATCAGACTTTTGAAAGTTGACTTTTTGTAAAAGTAGGCTGTTTGTAAAGATGTCCTGGACATCATTGAAACAGTACTTAAAAAGGATTCTCATGGTCTGTAATTAACAGTGTATACTGACAAATTTTTCTGAGAGGAATGTTGGTGAAAACATAAGGTTTCACAGCTGAAAATTAAGATTTTTTTCCCCCCAAAGGAGAAGTCATAGCTAGTAGACATTTCTGTGCATGGAAACTCAACTCTAGAAATATGAATAGAGAAATTTTTAAAAAGATGAAATCCTAAATTCTATTTTTTACACACTGAGATATGATGAACAGTAAATTAACTGCAAAATTTTAGATAAAGGACCATATAATTAAGTTTTCTTTAATTATTGACTTATGATTTACCCAGAAACAAATCTATATAGTATTTTTTTTTCTTGGAATATCTGAAATAAAATATTTATACAACTGTCCTACTATTGGTAACCACAGTAATCCACTAATTATGAACTAATGAGTTGCCAAGTAGTTTGTCATTTGTTCACATTACAGCCTCTAACTGACTAATGGCATCGTGCTTATTTTTCAACCATAATATCTTGATCATCCTGAGTATTACTAAATCCTCCCATTTACCCTCAGTTGTTTCATATTCTGATTGAAACCAAAATCATTCTATGGTATTTGCCATTAGTTCAGGCAAACAGGTTCTTTTAATTTTTTCAACTTTATCAGTTCAAGGGGTTTCACTTAACACTCCATGAATTTATTAGATGCTGAAAACCTTAGAGTCATCTTTGGTTGAGCAGTTTCTCTAATAATTGTCCAGGTGGTTCAGATGGTGAAGAATCCACCTGCAATGAGGGAGACCTGGGTTCTATCCCTGGGTTGGGAAGATCCACTGGAGAAGGGAATGGCTACCCACTCCAGTATTCTGGCCTGGAGAATATGGTTTCATAAGTAAGTCTGGCTGCTCATTAACTCTTTCAGCAAATCACATCCCAAATCCTAACCAAAACCAAAACTAAATCAAAACCCAAAACCAAACCAAATCAAATCAAATCCCAAACCTGGGTAGCACACAAAAAGCAAATCTGGTCATGACTAGAGCAGCACACAGCTTTGGCAGACAATAAACTAGCCTCCGAGTTGGAATAAAGTTAAGTCCTAAGGATCTGAGCAAGCAATTAATGTAGGACAGAGGTAACAACAATTAATGTAAAAACAGAGGTAGTAATAAATTCTAATAGGAAATGGAAAGGAGCAATCAAGAAATTTATCATAAGGAGGAAGACATTGACAAGGATCTGGAAATATAGATGAGTGGGATTTTTTAACTAAAAAAAAAAAAGTGCAAGAGTGAGAAAGAGTATTCTGCACTTAGAAACTAGATGAATAAGGACACAAATATAAAGGTATGTAGCAAATGATTAGCTGAGGCAGCTTATTTAACTTATATGCAGAGTACATCATTCAAAATGCTGGCCTGGATGAGTTGCAAGCTATAATCAGATTGCTGGGAGAAATATCAACAACCTCAGATATGCAGATGATACCACTCTAATGGTAGAAAGCCAGGGAGAACTAAAGAGCCTCTTGATGAAAGTCAAAGAGGAGAGTGAAAAAACTGGCTTAAAACTCAACATTCATAAAACTAAGATGATGGCATCTGGTCCTGCCACTTCATGGCAAATAGATGGGGGAAAAGTGGAAACAGAGGCGGATTTTCTTTTCCTGGTCTTCCCAAATTACTGTGGATGGTGACTGAAGCCATGAAATTAAAAAAAAAAAAAAAATCTTGCTCCTTTGAAGAGAAGCTATGACAAACCTAGACAGTGTATTAAAAAAGCAGAGATATCACTTTACTGACAAAGGTCCATATAGTCAAAGTTATGGTTTTTCCAGTAGTCGTGCACAGATATGAGTTGGACCATAAAGAAGGCTGAGTGCTTCTGAATCATGGTTCTGGAGAAGACTTGTGACAATCTTCTGGACTGCAAAGAGACCAAACCAGTCAATCCTAAAGGAAATTAATCTCAAATATTCATTGGAAGCACTGATCTTGATGCTGAAGCTCCAATACTTTGGCCACCTGATGCAAAGAACTGACTCACTGGGCAAGACCCTGATGCTGGGAATGATTGAGGGCAGGAAGAAAATAGGGTGACAGAGGATGAGATGGTTGGATGGCATTACCGACTCTTTGGACATGAGTTTGAGCAAACTCTGGGAGACAGTGAATTACAGGGAAGCCTAGCGTGCTGCAATCCATGGGGTTGCAAAGAATTGGACATGAATTAGGGACTGAACAATAGCAACATCTGAGGCCTAGGAAATCCCATTTGCCTGGGAAATCCCATGGACAGAGTTGCCTGTTGGGCCACAGTTCATGGGGTCACAAAAGAGTCAGACATGACTTAGCAACTAAACAACGATGAAACATACGTGTGTGTGTGTGTGTGTATAACTGAGTCACTTTGCTGTACAGAAGAAATTGACACAACACTGTAAATCAACAATACTTCAATATAATTTAAGAAAAGAGAGAGCAAGCAATGAGGGGAATAGAGTGAGATTAGAACAGAGACACTATAGCCATGCAGAGAGCCCCAAGAGAAACTGGTGTTTGTTTCTAACATTTTAAAAAGTTACTGAAATTTTATTTCATTTGCAAGGCAGTTCATGAAATGTCCTCAATTCAATATTTTGTAGACATTCATTACATTTTAACTATAAATTCCTTAAAATGAACAATTATCTATAGTAAATTCATACTCCCTAATAAAGAATAACATGCAACTGTTTAAGTGTGATGTGATAAGGACAACAAAACTCTTTTTGCTTTCCAAACAGGAAAAGCTTGAATAGCTTCATGTTTTAGTAACCCAAAGTGTCAAAGATGGCTAATGGACATCATATCTTTCCCATCATAACTACTTTCATTTCATTATTTTTATACCCTATATATTTCATATAATAATTATATAAATATCTGAAATATTTTCTTTAAACCTATCATGGAAGAAAGAGAGAGAGAGGAAGAGGGAGAGGGAGGTTAAGGAGGGGAGGAGGGAGGAAGGGAAGAGTTAATAGTGATTTTATTTGCATACTTTTGAAACTGTCATTGCATACCAAAGAACAAAACATTTGCTTCCTTTTTATCACCATTTTATCAACATGCCAATTTATAAAATTAAGTTGAGACTGGCCTCTTATGATAAAGACAGTTATGGATGTTTAAACTTTCCAGTCATGGATGTTTCCTACATTACCATGCATCTCAACTAAAATATACACTTTTTGCTCTCATTTTTAAATATCTTTTAAGAAACTCACCACTGTGTGAAGGTCAGTAGCAGTGAGCTTTGAGGTGACCACAGAGTCAAGAATAAGGGTGAGCTGCTTAGAAAGTCCAGAAAGCACTAAATCAAAAAGGAAGTTTCTCCTTTCTTGTTTTTCAGCTGGTCAACTTTGCTCTTTTAATCTAATATATTCTGGTGGAATACTGCATATGAAAAAGTATATTCTGTCATAGTGACCTTTTTTCCTTTTGAAAACTTGGCTGATACCTTCAAAATACATATATATATTTCCATTTATAAAGGCAACAATGGAAGAAGGAAGATGTAGAGACAGCTCTGATTCTCTAAGCCTTACACTCAGGACATTTGAACTGGTGGTCAGGCAACCCAAGAGGCAGAGTGGTATAGAAGCAGGTCATAGGGCATAATAGTGCAAAAGAGAAAAGATGCAAAGAGAAACAGTCATTTCAGAAGCCTAAGAGAGGCCAAGTGAACACTGGAGATAGAGAAGAGCTTTATTAAAAACTCTTATGTGCAAAATCCAAACACAAAATCTTCAAAGTATTTAGTTTTCATTAACTACACTCTCATTAAGTAAGTGAAATATTTACCAAGCACATTTTACATCTCAGATTCTGTGTTAACTGATGACAACCGAAAGAGGAATAACCCAGTGTTTTCAAAAAGCTCACAAGAGTTTGCGAGGAGCAGACATAGAAAGATAGGTTTAATATAGTATAACATGCATATACAGTATTTTTTGTAAGAGCAAAGAGGAAGGACACCTAACTTGGTAGGGAAGAATTCCTTGGAATCCTTTCAGAAAGAGAAAATGCTGTAAATTTAAAAAGACTGAAGAGAGGTTTTTTGTTTTTTGTTTTTTTTCAAGATGTCACGAACAATGGCAGGTTCTCTGGCAATTACCAGTATGCAGTATAGGGAACTATAAACAGGATTTCTAGAGATGAAATTTCGGGTCAGGGAGTATGAAGACATTAGGCTGGGTAAGTAATTGGGCATTAAAGCAATATAGGAGGCCAAGTTAAATTGGTTGTGTATTATCATGAAAGTAGCAATAAACAATTGAAAGGTTTTCTGTAGCAAGAAAGTGACATGACCATGACTGTATTATACACACACACACACACACACACACACACATATATATGCATTAAAAGACCCAAAACAGAAGGACCAGTTATGAAACAATTGCAATTGTCCAGGTGAGATATGATGAAGGTTCAGGCCCGTAGAGTGGTGACAGTACCTGCACATCTGGCACTGGACTGCATAGTGAAGGTCGGTCTGTCAGGTCTGACTCTGCGACCCCATGGACTATAGCCTGCCAGGCTCTTCTGTCCATGGAATTCTCCAGGCCAGAATACTGGAGTGGGTAGCCATTCCCTTCTCCAGGGGATCTCCAAACCCAGGGATAGAACCCAGGTCTCCCTCATTGCAGGTGGATTCTTCACCATCTGAGCCACCTGGACAATTATTAGAGAAACTGCTCAACCAAAGATGACTCTCTAAGGCTTCTAGAACTTAGAGGATTTTAAGAGAAACAAGTTAGGTGAAGAATAAAATGTTCACTTTCATAAGTGGCCCATTTAAAGTGCTTACTACCATTAAGGGAACAGCTTACGGTCCACAACAGCTACGGTCAAATGAGAACAAAGCTTTGGGGAGAGGTCAATGGCACCCCACTTCAGTACTCTTGCCTGGAAAATCCCATGGATGGAGGAGCCTGGTAGGCTGCAGTCCATGGTGTCGCTAAGAGTTGGACATGACTGAGCAACTTCACTTTCCCTTTTCATTTTCATGCATTGGAGAAGGAAATGGCAACCAACTTCAGTGTTCCTGCCTGGAGAATCCAAGGGACGGGGGAGCCTGGTGGGCTGCCGTCTGTGGGGTCGCACAGAGTCGGACACGACTGAAGTGACTTAGCAGTAGCACAGCTTGGAAATAGAAAAGTACTGGTAACTGACACGTGCATACATGGTGGCTGAAACCCTGAGGTGAGATGAAATCACCTGTGTCAAAGATCAGAAGAAAAGCAGTAGATTGAGGACAGTGCCCTGGGAGAGAAGCAGCATTTAACAGATGAGCCACCAAAGACGGAGTCATTCATGGAGACAGAAAGCAAACAGCCAGAGGTCATATGAAGAATATCAGGAGACTCAAGTGTTCTGAAAGTGGACAGTGGAGCAATCCAAGAAAGGCCCTCCAAAACAGAACAGCTCCAAAAGTTAATGTTTTCTAATACATTACTGCTAATGCTTTTTAAAATGACAATGCTTATTAATAAGCAAATATATTTTATTCATAAATTCCTTTTGATTCTTCCAATTTTTAATTAATTTATTTTCTTATCCCCATCTTCCTCATATCCCAACATGTGCTACTGAGGGCTATGGAACATGATTACCCATCACACAGTACTAAACAAGAACAAAGAAGGCAGTGAGGAATAGCGAGGTGTAAATGAGAGCTTTACCCATTTTCAGTTGAGATACCTCCAAATTATACGTGGAAAGTAAGCAATGTATGGACTCTGGTCTTTTTATTTTCAGGTTTGATTATTCAGCCTGCAGGTTATCTCCAGTCTTCACTATTCTTTCTTTCTTACGTTCACTCTTAAGCAATTCTGAAGTTTGTTGGTACTTCTTTAGGGGCAAGTGGGGAATAAAAAAATAAACTCAATTCAAGCAATATACTTATGTAAATGGTGCTTATATTTTTATATGGAAACTCAAAGCCAGATATTCAAAATGAGTATCACATTTGTTTTGACTGCCGACCCAAAGCAGACCACCACCATTACCCCTTCTAGAAGTAGCCAAGCAAAACAAGAAACATAAGCAACCAAAAAACCACACATAAAACAAATCCAAAGGAATGCATACAGAAGCTAAATAAACAGTCGAGGTCACCAAACACATGCACTGTCAAGAAAAGGGGAATGAAATCTATGGAAAAAGAGAAACCACCTGCCAATTTCAAATAAGTCAACTCCAAGAACTGACTGTGGTGAGCCTGCTTGCAGATCCCAGACAGTCACCACTCAGACTTTCTGTGCTTTGAACATTAGCAATAACAATCTCAAATTTCATGCAGTGCAAAACTTAGCACAAAGGTGTTAAATCACAATTTCAATTTTGAAAGTGTCCTTGCCCTATTTAGAAAACAGTGAGCTGTTTGTGACATTTTGAATTTGGAGAAAGCATAAAGAAACCCTTAAGCTCATGTCTTAGTGCAATTCGTGGCAACTATAACTATTGATTTTGTTGAATTATGTCTGAAATCCATAGTAACTCATTATATGGCAACATCTCTGTAACATGGAAAGAACTAAGAATCTGACTAGAATTTTGCAGGAGTTTCAACATTTTATGATTTTTTTTTAGTGATACCTGAAGTTTATAAACCCAAGACAGGGTACAGAACTAAACCTATCTACTAAATCAAGACCAGCATCAGAGGAGCTCTAGGGTATTATGGTAGAAGTTTTCAACTAGGGAGCAAAATTCCAGTATTAAAGATTTATAAGAATCTCTAATAATGGCTCAAGCAAGGTCTGAAGAACCAGGTTGAGGTGGCTTGAGGTTTTGGCAAGAAGGTAGGCATAACAAAAGAAAAATCTAGTTGGCTGTTGATGTTGTAGACTTCTGAGGAAAGAGGAATTTCACTTTTAAAATGCTGCTGAGCCATAACTGCTCGAAGGTACTCATCTGACTGAATTCCTGAGGACTGAAATCTTAGTGGTAGAGATTCATGAAATTAAGAGGCAAGAGCAAGCCATGACCCAAGAGTTTGCTGGGGAGGCAAACTTCCAAGATAACTTGGCAAATGGGTCTATAGTAGAATTCCAGTTATATAAACTGCATACATGTGAGGAATTTATTAATATTTTGGGGATCACTGAGAGTCAATCTATCAAAATGGGACTCAAGGAAAAGGTGAGCTGAGATATAGAAAGGAAGACAGCGGTTTACACTAGAAATTTAAGTCCCAGCCCAGATGAGGATCACAATAAATATGATTTGGTCGCAGTTAGAGTCTATAAGCTAATGCTTCCTGGATCAGCCTATCAGGAATGATTCTCAGACTTGACAGTGGGCCACAATGGATGAGGGAAAGGCAGTGACTACTGGAAAGGTCAAAATACTTTCCTTTTACAACACTGCCATTAGATTAGAAACATTAAAGGGCTCAGACATGAACAAGGGAAGAGAGGAGGGTAAAATGAAGTTGGAGCATGGTTGGCAACTCAACTGGCAACACCTCCCCTGCTAGAATGTACTAATCATTTTCAAGACTTTGCTACAGAAAATGTGACTGTAAACTTGCAAAGATCTCTCTAGGTAGATAGTTTAGCTCTCTCTGTGCCACTTGAAACTGTTCCACAGCATCTTCATTACTCCAATATTTAAGGCATGATGGAACACCAAAAGTGACACAGACCTCGCTCCTTTAAGAAGTAGTTTGCTCACTCTTTGGAATGTTCTGTTAAGACACTCTCATTTGAACTGAGGTCAACTCTCTTTGAGGCTTAGACTTTATTACTACTCATTCTATCCCAAATAAAATAGGCTAATCCTTCTGATAGGTTCTTTTGCCTCCTAATCATTATTTTATAAATGCCTTCCAATTTATTTAAAGCTCTCTTAAAACTTGTTATTAATTAGGCACAAAACACCAATTTAGAGAGCAAAGGTTAGAATGATAAGAGAGTCTCTACTATTCTTGATATAAAACAAATTAGATTGTCCTCCTAGCCATGTTATATGGATAACTTTACTAAATCCACTATAACCTCCACATCTTTTAAGACAGTATCAATAGGAGACAGATAATTAAAAAAAAAAAACATAATTTAAAGAAATGATTAAAATTTGCTCACCATGAGAAATATCAATAACCTCAGATATGCAGATGACACCACATTTATGGCAGAAAGCGAAGAGGAACTAAAGAGCCGCTTGATGAGGTAAAAGAGGAGAGTGAAAAAGCTGTCTTAAAACTAAACATTCAAAAAATGAAGATCATGGCATCTGGTCCCATCGCTTCATGGCAAATAGATAGGGGAACAATGGAAACAGTAACAGATTTTATTTTCTTAGGTTCCAAAATCAGTGCAGATGGTGACTGCAACCATGAAATTAAAATGCTTGCTCCTTGGAAGAAAAGTTAAGACAAACCTAGATAGCATATTAAAAAGAATTTTTTAATGCTTTTTATGACTTTGTCATACTTTATGACTTTTTATGACTTTGTCATATTTTATGACTTTGTCAACAAAAGTCCGTATAGTCAAGGCTATGGTTTTTCCAGTAGTCATAGATGGATGTGAAAGTTGGACCACAATGAAGGCTGTGTGCCAAAGAAGTGATGCTTTTGAACTGTGGTTTGGAGAAGACTCTTGAGAGTCCCTTGAACTGCAAGGAGATCAAACCAGCCCATCCTAAAGGAAATCGATCCTGAATATTCATTGGAAGGACTGATGCTGAAGCTGAAGCTCCAATACTTTGGCCACCTGATGAAAAGATCTGACTCATTAGAAAAGACCCTGATGCTGAGAAAGATTGAAGGCAGGAGGAGATGACAGAGCATGAGATGGTTGGATGGCATCACCAACTCAATGGACTTAGTTTGAGCAAACTCTGGGAGTTGGTGAAGGACAGGGAAGTCTGGTGTGCTGCAGTCCATGGGGTGGCAAAGAGTTGAACATGACTGAGCAACTGAATAACAACAGAAAATAAGAAAATTTAAGTCATGCTTAAATTCAAGCAGGGCCCAGGCATGGAAAATGATTATTGAAAAAAAAGTACCATAGAAGAGCCTCTACTCATGACAATAAAAATAGAAGACAACCACCATATTTTTAAATAATGTAGAGCTGAGGGCTGGAGAAGGGCTGCCTAAAGTGTGTAAGAAAATTTTGGAGAGTGACACAGAACTGTTCTGTAACTTGAGTGGAGAGTTTGTGATTGTAGTGGTGGTTACAGGATTTTACGCATTTGTCAAAATGTACAGCCCACACAGCACAAAGGGTAATTTTACTGTGTTAATAAGACATCAATTAAAAAAGTATAATCTGTAAGAAAATATATGTGTTATGATGCCAATTTTGAAGAAAAAATATATATCCAAAAGTATTAACAGGAGTTATTTCTGGAACGTATGCTTATGGATTTACTGAAAGATGTTTCAGTTAGAAGTGAGCACTTCAGTTGAAAGGTCATACATAATCAAGACCGTGAAAGCCATAATGAGATCATGTGAATGAAGAAATGAGCAGAAAACTCTGGAAATTCAAAGGAAATCAATTCAGATGAAAAACAAAATGGGAAAAGACAGATGTATATTTGTTCACATGTTTGTGTGTATAAGGGAGAAGTCTCCACTCATACTGTAGGCCATGGATATTTTGATTCCTCTTGAATTGGCTTGTATGCAAAAGAGGTCGTTCAACACTAATCAACACCACTGATAAAAATGGTGAGAAAAAAGGAAAAAACAAAAAAACAAGGGCAAACTTAATTCTTTATTGCACAAATAGAGCCCACTCTTCAGCTAATCAGTACTCTTTGGGATTGGTTGTTTAATTATGATCCATCCAACTGCATTATTAATTTCTCCTGATCTCTTTATCTTATTAGACTATCATGGGGAAGCTCTATCAAAAGGTTTACATATAAGGTATCTACCACATTTTTATTTTTCTCTATCAAAAAATACCATACACTGAGTTGGACAAGAGTTTTTCTCTGTGAACTGTTACTGGCTGCTTCCAGTAACCATCACTTCTCTTAAGAACTCATACATTATCCATTTATTTGTTCTAAGACACAATACTATAGCTTTGAGAGTCATCATATCTCATTTTCTATTTCCCTCCCCACGTTTCCTCTTTAAATGGGGATCTCCAGATACACCCTTTGGACAATTCTTTGGGCAAAGTTTTCACTCTCCATATTTACTAAAATATTCCATAGGCAGTTCACAGACTTTGTTTCCAAATTCTCTCAACTTAAGAGGGATAAAATTTGTGCCTGGTTGGGAGCAAGGAGCAGCTTTTTAACAATCTTTTTCCTAATGTGTATTCTAATTCCTTAATAGTATTTTTTAGTACTTTTAAACCCAGGGATTATTTTTGATTAAAAAAATACGGTCAAAATAGAGGCTAAATTGTTTTTGTCTTTTCAGTCATTCATCAAGTAAGCAGCAGATCTATCATGGCCTCATTCTATCTTCTTACTTTGAATAAAAGGACATCTGTATTAAAACTACATTTGCAGCAATGCATACTGTATTTTTAACCTAAGACTTCATGTTCACAGAAGTGAAGTGGTTTGTGGGGGAGTCTTAATAGAGTTACCTCTCCCCACTCAATAAAATACCTTCGTCAACCAGCATAGATTGTATTAAATACATTGATTTGTATTTTCACCCCGTTTACTTAAAAATGTGAATCAGTTACATTTTCCATAAATGAGGACAAATAAAATGAGAAATATAAGTAGGTCATATATTTCAGTGTTGCATCACAATTAAATACATTTTTAAATATTCTAGATCTGTACTGCCCAATATGGTAGCCACATGTGGCTATTTAAATGTAAGTTCCTTAAAACTGAACACACTAAAAATGCAATTCCTAAGTGGCACTGGCCACATTTCAAGTGCTCAATAGTCACACATGGCTAATTAGACTGTCTCTGACAGCATAATGTAAAACATTTTCGTCATCACAGGAAGTTCTACTGCAAAGCACAAAATGTGATCCCTAATTGGCTTTTTCAAATCTACAGTTTTCTTTTATGAAATTACTACATATGCCAGTCGCTGATTTAGGAAGTGCGTATACTAAAAATTATGCATATATAACCTCTTAAAGTTACAATTAAATATATTTATTTGCTCTCATATCAATTGATAAAAAAAGACAACTAATAAATGTAAATAGATTATAATTCTTTAGATCACAGAATCTAGTACTAACAGTTAATCTAAATTCCCAAGATGTTTACTACAAAGCTTACCCTGATAGCATATCAGACAGTACCTTTCAGTAGGATTTGACAACCAGTTACTATTATTGAGAAAGCTAAGGTAATCAACTAGGAATGCATATGTCTGATTTCAAATCAAAACGAAAATACCAGCTCAAGGACTAGGATGTAAAAAGATAATATACTAAAAATAGGTGTCTCAGCAAGTAATTCTTTAATTCTTTTTTTTTTTTTTTTTGTCTTCCGGTATTTGATCTCTTAGACAACCCTGGCATGCACAAATAAAAACCACAGCAAACCTCTGAGTAGTTGGTGACTTTTTTTTTTCTGAACAAGAAACTGTTTTTAATAGATCTGCTAAGGAGATGAAGGAAATTGGCTAAAGTAATATTAATAAAATGAAAGAACAAAGTTAAAGGGCTCTAAAGAGGAGACTGAGGAAAAACCCTTTTTCATGTATTGGAAAACTAAGGAGGGAGAAGGTAAAAAAATAAAAAATACTGAACAATTAATGTATATAACTGGTGTACTTCATAGCATAAGAAAATAATCTAGTCCAAATTTTTCACTTAAATAAGAAGACACAGACTTTATTTTTTTGGGCTCCAAAATCACTGCAGATGGTGACTTCAGCCATGAAATTAAAAGACGCTTACTCCTTGGAAGGAAAGTTATGACCAACCTAGATAGCATATTCAAAAGCAGAAACATTACTTTGCCAACAAAGGTCCGTCTAGTCAAGGCTATGGTTTTTCCGGTGGTCATGTATGGATGTGAGAGTTGGACTGTGAAGAAGGCTGAGTGCTGAAGAATTGATGCTTTTGAACTGTGGTGTTGGAGAAGACTCTTGAGAGTCTCGTGGACTGCAAGGAGATCCAACCAGTCCATTCTGAAGGAGATCAGCTCTGGGATTTCTTTGGAGGGAATGATGCTGAAGCTGAAACTCCAATACTTTGGCCACCTCATGCGAAGAGTTGACTCATTGGAAAAGACTCTGATGCTGGGAGGGATTGTGGGCAGGAGGAGAAGGGGACGACAGAGGATGAGATGGCTGGATGGCATCACTGACTCGATGGACGTGAGTCTGAGTGAACTCCGGGAGTTGGTGATGGACAGGGCGGCCTGGCGTGCTGCGATTCATGAGGTCGCAAAGAGTTGGACACGACTGAGCGACTGAACTGAACTGAACTGAACTGATGCTAAAAATGATATTATGATTTTTCCAAGATTACTTCTCTTTTCCAGGATAATTAGTATGTGAAAACCCAAGACCCAGGGAAATATATCCTTGTCAATATTTTTATCCTTTATACAATAACCCAACCAGCTACCCCAGTTTTACTCAAGTGTCAGATAACGTATTGTATTTGAAAAAAAGACAAATATGAATTTACTTTAAAATTGGTGCACTGGGATGACCCAGAGGGATGGGATGGGGAGGGAAGAGGGAGGGGAGTTCAGGATTGGCAACCCATGTACACCTGTGGCGGATTCATGTCAATGTATGGCAAAACCACTACAGTATTGTAAAGTAATTAGCCTCAAATTAAAATAAATAAACTTATATTAAAAAAAAAATACAGAGACTTGAGAATCACAATCCGGTTAGGCTAACTACTTGATGATTCCTGTTGTGAATTGTTTTATAAATTCCGGAAAAATCAAGTTTTTAAGTAATGATTCATGGAAGTGTACAAAAGATAAATCTGACTAAACAATTCCAACTCACTTAGATAAGATAGGTAACTTTTCTTCATTCCTATTTGATACCCAGGGCCTGACACAATGCTCAGCACATTGTAGGAGCTCAATCATCATTTAATGAATAAATGATTGTGATCCTGATTACTAAACTGTAAAAATGAGGCCAACAACAACAAACCAAAGGAAAAAAAAAAGTAAGAAACAATCACACAGATCCCTTGAAGTTAGCAGCAAAATTATTTTAAAGACACAAATAGTTACTTCAGCTTAGTTCAGTTGCTCAATCATGTCCGACTCTTTGGGAGCCCATGGATTGCAACACGCCAGGCTACCCTGTCCATCACCAACTTCCAGAGCTTGCTTAAACTCATGTCCATCAAGTCGGTGATGCCACTCAACCAACTCACCCTCTGTCGTCCTCTTCTCCTCCTGCCTTCAATCTTTTCCAGCATCAAGGTCTTACAAGTTGCTTACAAGTGTACAAAAGAGGCTTCTAGTCAGTGTTTTTCTGCTTGTTTTTTTCAGCTTTGTTGTAAATAACTACGTGTCATCATTCTATTTCTGGGGCATAAAACATAAGTTTAGCTTCAAAGTGGAAATAAGGATGCAGTGTATGAAACACTTAATGACAACACATTAATGATCTCATTTATTCAGGCTCTCAACATGCCCCGCGTCAAATAAAGTTTATTTTGTCTTTAAAAAAAAAAAAAAAAAAAACTACTTTAGACAACTCAGTGAAGACTTGAACAATGCTATTCAGAAATTCAAAGTAATATTAAAATATTGGGAACAATATAAATCAAACAAAACTCAAAGGAAAAATTTCTGGCCCAGAAGTAAAGAAGTACAGTTCTTATTTTAATGTACTTTTTTATGGAGACAGCTTGTTGCCAAAGATGGCTCCCAGTGGTTCCTCCTCTTCCTACACATCATGCAGAATGCTTCTCCATAAAGAGGGTATCTGTTTGCCATCTTTTCAAACGGCACTAGCCTCATGACTTGCCTTGACCAACAGAAAGTAGAGGAAGTATAAGTCAGTTTCCAGCCCAGCCTTTAAGGATATCTGCTGCTTTTGCCTTTGAGTAGCCGGCTACCATGCTGAATGGACAGTCTGGCTAGTAGGGAAACTGCTTGAGGCAACCAATAGAGACAGAGACCACAGAGGAGCACTGAGAAGCCAAATATGTGGCTGCAGGTGAAGCCAGTCAGCTGCACGAGTGACTGGGGGAGCAGAAGAGCCGCTTAGTCAAGGGTTCTCCTCCTTTTCTCCAACCCACAGAATCATGAGAAATAAATTACTTTTCCTTTAAGCCACTAAATTTAGTATGGCTAGTTATGAAGCCATAAAGAGATAAAATGGATATAAAGCATTGGAAAAGTCAACTTAGAGAAATGCTAGAAGTTTTCTAACAATGCAAATGAATGTAAAACTCAAGACAAAAGATCACAGTTGAAGCAATTGTAAACAATTAGAATTTTTCCGAAATATGATCTAAAATACTACTACAGCAACTATTTTTTTAACTAATTTTATTCCTGTTGACAATTAGACAAAGGATAGTTCTCAGACTTTCCCCCATTCCTAGAATCATGTCAGATGATGTTTACATGGCTACACCCAAGATTATGCAAATTCTTGCAATGGTAGTTCAAAAAAGTACTTTGAAATACAAGTAATAAGGTTATCTATATCAATTCTAATTTATATACATAAAACCATACCTATTCATTACTACATCATTAACAACACATTCCCTTTCTTACTATCAAATTACTTAAGCCACATGTCATAGATGAACAAGGCTAATGATATGTTCAGACATTTTAGTTTGGATTGTTTTGCTATTCAGCTGAAGTTGGAAAGATGACCTTGATTTTTATTTTGGATTTATTTTCCTTTGATTTAAATGCCTTTTAGCATTGTCATTATTGCTTTGCCTATTTTTAAAAGCTTCTTTTGTTCCTCAATGTATTTGGAAATGGAGAACAGAATTTACCTGCCTTATAAAACTGTCATCTTTCCAATAACATGAAATGAGAAGGTATTTTTTAAATATAATTTGACCTAATGCTATATAAAACAAGGGAAAGAGTTAAGATTTAAAATATAGGTACACTATTTAGGAATAAAAGTACCATTTTTTTGTATAAATTATGACTTCTCTAAATACATAAGTGAAGCTCACTTTTACAAACAAGACCTGATGAGAGAGATTGAGAAGAAACATGATATTCATGAAAAAAGCTTGAGCTTTTATTTTAATCAGGAGGATAAGTTGTTTACTTTTTTCAAACACAAAGCCATAGAGCTCCTTTCACATATAGAATATGGAGAATATATGGGGTCCTAATCCAGATATTAAAACTTTAAAATTATAGATTCATAGCACTTTATAAAAATATTACATGTAAATGTTTTATATAAAATTTCTATAAATCAATTCACTGGAGAAATGAGTATTTGTTTTTTAAAAAGTGTTAATGTTAATCCTCTGCCTTTTCTAAAACTAGCTTGGACATCTGGAAGTTCACGGTTCACATATTGCTGAAGCCTGGCTTGGAGAATTTTGAGCATTACTTTACTAGTCTGTGAGATGACTGCAATTGTGTGGTAGTTTGAGCATTCTTTGGCATTGCCTTTCTTTGGGATTGGAATGAAAACTGACCTTTTCCAGTCCTGTGGCCACTGCTGAGTTTTCCAAATCTGCTGGCATATTGAGTGCAGCACTTTCACAGCATCATCTTTCAGGATTTGAAATAGCTCAGCTGGAATTCCATCACCTCCACTAGCTTTGGTCGTAGTGATGCTTTCTAAGGCCCACTTGACTTCACATTCCAGGATGTCTGGCTCTAGGTGAGTGATTATACCATTGTGATTATCTGGGTCATGAAGCTCTTTTTTGTACAGTTCTTCTGTGTATTCTTGCCACCTCTTCTTAATATCTTCTGCTTCTGTTAGGTCCATACCATTTCTGTCCTTTATTGAGCCCATCTTTGCATGAAATACTCCCTTGGTATCTCTAATTTTCTTGAAGAGATCTCTAGTCTTTCCCATTCTGTTGTTTTCCTCTATTTCTTTGCACTGATCGCTGAGGAAGGCTTTCTTATCTCTCCTTGCTATTCTTTGGAACTCTGCATTCAGATGCTTATATCTTTCCTTTTCTCCTTTGCTTTTCACGTCTCTTCTTTTCACAGCTATTTGTAAGGCCTCCCCAGACAGCCATTTTGCTTTTTTGCATTTCTTTTCCATGGGGATGGCCTTGATCCCTGTCTCCTGTACAATGTCATGAACCTCCTCTGCTCATAGTTCATCAGGCACTCTATCAGGTCTAGTCCCTAAAATCTATTTCTCACTTCCACTGTATAATCATAAGGGATTTGATTTAGGTCATACCTGAATGGTCTAGTGGTTTTCTTTACTTTCTTCAAATTAAGTCTGAGATTGGCTTTAAGGAGTTCATTATCTGAGGCACAGTCAGCTCCCGGTCTTGTTTTTGGTGACTGTATAGAGCTTCTCCATCTTTGGCTGCAAAGCCAACATCTGCAGGATCATGGAAAAAGCAAGAGAGTTCCAGAAAAACATCTATTTCTGCTTTACTGACTATGCCAAAGCCTTTGACTGTGTGGATCACAATAAACTGTGGAAAATTCTTCAAGAGATGGGAATACCAGACCACCTGAACTGCCTCTTGAGAAACCTATATGCAGGCCAGGAAGCAACAGTTAGAACTGGACATGGAACAACAGACTGGTTCCAAATAGGAAAAGGAGTACGTTAAAGCTGTATATTGTCACCCTGCTTATTTAACTTATATGCAGAGTACATCATGAGAAATGCTGGGCTGGAAAAAGCACAAGCTGGAATCAAGATTGCCGGGAGAAATATCAATAACCTCAGATATGCAGATGACACCACCCTTATGCCTGAAAGTGAAGAGGAACTAAAAAGCCTGTTGATGAAAGTGAAAGAGGAGAGTGAAAAAGTTGGCTTAAAGCTCAACATTCAGAAAACGAAGATCATGGTATCTGGTCCTATCACTTCATGGCAAATCTGTGGGGAAACAGTGTAAACAGTGTCAGAATTTATTTTTTGGGCTCCAAAATCACTGCAGATGGTGACTGCAGCCATGAAATTAAAAGACGCTTACTCCTTGGAAGGAAAGTTATGACCAACCTAGATAGCATATTCAAAAGCAGAGACATTACACTGCCAAGAAAGCTCTGTCTAGTCAAGGTTATGGTTTTTCCAGTGATCATGTATGGATGTGAAATTTGGACTGTGAAGAAAGCTGAGTAGTGAAGAATTGATGCTTTTGAACTGCGATGTTGGAGAAGACTCTTGAGAGTCCCTTGGACTGCAAGGAGATCCAACCAGTCCATTCTAAAGGAGATCATCCCTGGGTGTTCATTGGAAGGACTGATGCTAAAGCTGAAACTCCAGTACTTTGGCCACCTCATGTGAAGAGTTGACTCATTGGAAAAGACTCTGATGCTGGGAGGGATTGGGGGCAGGAGGAGAAGGGGACGCCAGAGGATGAGATGGCTGGATGGCATCACCGACTCAATGGACACGAGTTTGAGTGAACTCCGGGAGTTGGTGATAGACAGGGAGGCCTGGCGTGCTGTGATTCATGGGTTCACAAAGATTCAGACATGACTGAGCGACTGAACTGAACTGAACTGAATGTTAATCCACAATTAATTTAGACATTTTTAATATTTAATGTCACATGTTAATTTCCTTAAAATCAATCATTGTGATACAGAAGATCATTACCTTAACAAAAATTTTAGAGATAGACTATTTAAATAGAAAAGTTCAGAAATAAGTATTGAAAATCTGTAATATGTTAGGCCCAAGGCATCCATTTTTTATGTTTTCTTTTTTTACCCTCACAATTTTTGGGGGTAAATAACATAACCACCATTTGAAAGATTAGAACATTAATACTGAAAAGATATGGGATAAAATACTCAAGATAACAAACTGGCGTCTAGTTGAGTTTTCAACAAAAGTCGGTCTGATGATAGCACCTAACATTTTCTCATTGTTTTACAGTGTCTGGGGTTAATGTTCTAAAAACTCTACTTTAGTATCTCTCATGGCTTCACAGCATGCTCTTTACATCTCTTTGTGATCTAGCATCATGCCACCTTTCCACTCATCAATTCTCTAACCTAATCCTGCCTCCCCTTCCTTCTCCAAACCTCATCCCACACTCTAGAAGATTAGAAATAGGTGAAGGAATAATTTCATTAGAAGTAATTAAGTGTAATGATAAAGATACATTCCATGTACTCTTGGAGGAAATGACACAACTTTCTTGGGGAGGAAAGAGGGGAGAGTGAGGATAGGCTTTTCAGGTAAAGCTGATTTGGCTCTTTATGAACTGAAAAATATGTTATTGAGGTGGACATTTTAGGCATACAGCCAAGAACGTACAGAGCACAAAAGCATGGTGTATAGTACAAAGTACTTTTCCAGTATTAACGGAATGTAAAATCCACTGTGGCATGGTGGGGTGAGAGAGTCAGGCAGGCATGGATGATCTTACATGCTGAGGGAAAGACTATGGAATTATCACTAAATAATGGGAAACTGCTAAGAAGAGAAAGAGTGGATGGACTGATTTATTTTACATGAATCATCCTGAAGCAGTATGGAAGGTGAATTGTGGGGAAGGATGTGCTCTTGACGGCAAAAGTCAGGGAGGCACTTAATAATAAAGCTTGTAGTTGGATCAAGTGATGTACCTTAGCTACTTCAAGGGCAAGTTATGTGTGCGAGAGGGAGTGGGGTTGTGGAGGGAGTGGGGTTGTGGAGAGGGTTGTGGAGAGGAGAGTGAGGAGCTTGTCCATATGGTACTTTGTCCAAACTTCAAAAGGCACTTTTTCAGTGAGGCACTTCACTTTCCTCTGCTGGAAAACTGAAAATATATTGACACCTTTGTAAATATAAGATACTTTACTAACAGTGCCTGAAAATCACTAATAATTTACATTTGGGTAAATTTAATTTACCCAAATTATTGGGTATTACCCAAATTATTACCCAATTTATTGGGTAAAACATAAATTTAATTTACATTTGGGTAAATTGTCCTTTGGATAAGGTGTCTTTGTGCAGTCCACAGCCTGCCTGATGGCAAATGGTTCTAGCTATGGTTAGGAAACGACAGTGTTTATGAATGGTAAATAGAGGGGAGTAGAAGAATGATCAGAGTTGGTTTGGTTAGCAGATTCAGTTCAGTTCAGTCCAGTCGCTCAGTCATGTCTTTGTGACCCCATGAATCGCAGCACGCCAGGCCTCCCTGTCCATCACCATCTCCCGGAGTTCACTCAAACTCACATCCATCGAGTCGGTGATGCCATCCAGCCATCTCATCCTCAGTTAGCAGATTGGATGTTGTTATAAGCTGAGCTGAAGAGTCTAGGAAGAGAAAAATATATTGAAAGTAGAAGGAGATTTTAATGAACTGAGTTTTGGGTTCAGGAAACTTAAAATTCTTATGGAATATCAAAATGAAAGGTTTACTAGACTCTGGATATTTACATCTGGAACTCAAGGGAAAGGTGAGAATAAAATTAGAATTATAATACAGAGATTACCCAGAGATACAACATAGAATGAGAAGAAGAGCAGGAGAAGGAAGCAGCATTAGGGAAATGCCAACATTAAAGAGAGCCAGAAATCTGGGACAAATGCTGCCAAGGAAAGCGAGAGACTCACCAGGTGTCAAGACACCAGTAAAAGTCCAGTTCAAAAGACCAATGGAAAGCAGCTTTCTTCAGTTCAGGTCAGTTCAGTTGCTCAGTCGTGTCCGACTCTTTGCAACCCCATGGACTGCAGTACACCAGGCTTCCGTGTCCATCACCAACTCCCGGAGCTTGCGGAAACTCATGTCCATCGAGTCAGTGATGCCATCCAACCATCTCGTCTTATGTTCTCCCCTTCTCCTGCTTTCCATCTTTCGCAGCATCAGGGTCTTTTCCAATATGAGTCAGTTCTTTGCATCAGGTGGCCAAAGTTTTGGAGCTTCAGCTTCAGCATCAATCCTTCCAATGAATATTCAGGACTGATTGCCTTTAGGATTGACTGGTTTGATCTCCTTGCAGTCCAAGGGACTCTCAAGAGTCTTCTCCAACACCAATAGCTTTCTTTTTCAATTTTAAATCTCTGGCATCTGACACAGGTCTTGCCTTCTAAAAAAAGAGCTCAGTGTTTGTGGAAATAATGTAAAACTCTGTTTCACTGTATTTTGCTTTTGAAGAGACAGTGGCAATGTGATGGAGGAGAAAGGAATTGGGGAGAAAAAAAAAAAACGTATTTCCTAAACACCTACAATATACCAGACTCTGTGGTAGGAGACTTCACGTGCTGTTTCACTGAAGAAGAGATAATACCCATATTATACTTGCAGTAAATTAGAAAGTCAGAGGACTAAAGCACAAGCTAACCACTCAGCCAATAACTAAGCATGATTTACACATGGTCTGTCTCTAAAGTGAGGGTCCCTGGTTCTCTCCCAGTTCTGCCACTGACTAGTTTTTGACAAAATGGCAACTTCTTAGTTATAAGACATGTATAAGAACTTGGGATGGATGATCTCCAATATTGCTTCATATTCAAAGCTGCAGTTGCCTTTGTATTGATTAGAGTTAACATCCTTGAGCATTTCTATGTGTAGGGCTTTCCAGGTGGCACTAGCGGTAAAGGACCTGTATGCCAATGCAGCAGACGTAAGGAATTCAGGTTCAGTCCCTGGATCAGCAAGATCCCCTGGAGAAGGAAATGGCAACCCACTCCAGTATTCTTGCCTCAAGAATCCCATGGACAGAGGAGCCTGGCGGGCTATAGTCCATAGGGTTGCAAATTGCCAGACACAACTGTAGCGACTTAGCATACAACATCTCTGATGTATACTCTTGCTCAGCCAGATTTCAAATCACCCTAGGGAATTTGGACTTAGTTTTCTTCTTCTGGAACTATTTCAGAGAGTTCCAAAGATAACAGAAGCTAAATATTTATTTTTTTTAAATAAATGGACAAGCATTTTTAAGGCAGTTTGTTTGTTAAATGGTTTAATTAGCTCAAAAATTATTATAAAGAAGTCAGTTAACATAAGTCTCTTAAACTTACAAAAATGGCAAAGGCTTTTATCATATTTTCAAAGTTATCATACAACTAACGTGTTTACTTTCTGTGATGAAGAAGTAGAAACCAAGCAAAAATTCCAAAGGGATTTATTAAGGATCACTTTTAAAAGCTCTTCGGAGTCAGATCAGCAAGATAATACACACTGCAGCGTACTTAAACAATATCCTCATCCACACCCTTGCCTTCAACTACATCTCTCAAAACTGTGACAAAGGTAAAATGTGAAAAACTAGAAAGCACGCTTTATCCAAGACTTAACTGATCATCTTAAAGAGATACTGCTCTGGATTCAAAAGTAAGCATAACTTTCTAAGAGAAGTTACTGGAATAGATCATATGATAACAAATCAAATTATAAACCTCTAATACAGTTAACATGAAATATTCTCTTAAGGATTTTATGAAGCACCCAAACACAACTTCTTTACATGACACAGAAGTGCATTTACAAATGACTCGGAGTCAGGAAATATAACATACCCAGATATGTGTGAATCCTGTTACTCAATTTTATCTGACTGTCTTGCCAATAAGATTTTTTTGTTTAATTTTTTTTATATTTTATTTTATTTTTTAAATTATCTATTATAATTGAAGCCTAATTACCTTACAATATTGTGGTGATTTTTGCCATACATTGACATGAATCAGCCATGTGTATACATGTGACCCCCTACCCCCAACACTCCCCCCCTCGCCCCTCCGCCACACACACACACCTAACTGCCATAGGACCCAGCAATCCCACTGCTGGGCATATACCCCAAGGAAACCAGAATTGAAAGAGACACATGTACCCAATGTTCATTGCAGCACTGTTTACAACAGCTAGGACATGGAAGCAACCTAGATATCCATCGGCAGATGAATGGATGAGAAAGTTGTGGTACATATATGCAATGGAATATTACTTAGCCAATAAGATTTTTTACAAGTGTTATGTGGCTAACATGGTGAGCCCTGGTTTGAAATAGTGGTTCACTATCCGTCTGAAGTTTATAGGATGGTGTCTCAAGGAAGAAGTTCAACTGGTATACTAGCAATATCACATTTGAAAGAAAAGTGAATAAGAAGAAATATATCATAAAGGTAAACAGCTAGAAGAAATCAAAATGATCTGACCTGTACATAACTATGACAATATGTTATTAAAATTTTGCCTATGATTATTATATAGATGGAAAGAATACCAAATATCAACACCAAGAAATGTCCCATCTACTGTGCTTTATAAAAACTAAACCTTTACAGGATACAACATTTGCTGAGAACTTTATTCGTATGAAGGATAACTGAAAAAAGATTAAAATTTAGGTTATCAGAAAGAACCAGAGATGACCGAAGCTACAATGGTGTTCAAAAAACAAACAAACAAAAAAAGGCTGAAAGAAATAGGATTTCAGTTTATGGAAGAGAAATAGGGAAGGCAGAAGATTAATAATTACATTAAATGTATTATTCTGGTTTAAGAAAGTCAGGTATAACCTAGGTTCAGTTCAGTCACTCAGTCATGTCCGACTCTTTGCGACTCCATGAATAGCAGCACACCAGGCCTCCCTGTCCATCACCATCTCCCGGAGTTCACTCAAACTCATGTCCATCGAGTCGGTGATGCCATCCAGCCATCTCATTCTCAGTCATCCCTTTCTCCTCCTGCCCCCATCCCTCCCAGCATCAGAGTCTTTTCCAATGAGTCAACTCTTCGCATGAGGTGGCCAAAGTATTGGAGTTTCAGCTTCAGCATCATTCCTTCCAAAGAACACCCAGGGCCGATCTCCTTCAGAATGGACTGGTTGGATCTCCTTGCAGTCCAAGAAACTCTCAAGAGTCTTCTCCAACACCACAGTTCAAAAGCATCAATTCTTTGGTGCTCAGCTTTCTTCACAGTCCAACTCACATTCATACATGACCACTGGAAAAACCATAGCCTTGACTAGACAGACCTTTGTTGGCATAACACTACAAATCAATGGCAAATATACAGCCAAAATTGGGATTCAAAATTTAACAAAGCAGGAATAAAAGTTTTCCCAGGGAAAAGATTTAGGATTTGTTCATATAATGACTAATAGACTTATAGACTTCTAATAGATTATATCATAAACTGCTTTATTGAAAAAGACCCTGATGCTGGGACCCATTAGAAAAGACTCAATGGAAAAGTACCTGATGCTGGGAAAGATTGAAGGTGGGAGGAGAAGGGGACAACAGAGGAGGAGATGGTTGGATGGATGGCATCACCAATTAAATAGACATGAGTTTGAGCAAGTTCCAGGAGTTGGTGATGGACAAGGAAGCCTGGTATGCTGCAGTCCATGGGGTTGCAAAGCGTTGGACATGACTTAGTGACTGAACTGAATAAAGTTCTTATTTAATGTTGCCACTGGATTTTATACAGATATTTCATGTCCAAATTGAACTCTTGATTGGCATTCAAACACTCTTCTCATGTTACCATTTTTCTCCTGGATAGCTCCTAATCATCTTTCAGTCTTAGGTTAAATATCATTTTCTCAAATTTACCTTGTTATTTTTATCTAGAGCATGTACTGAAACTTGAAATTACCTACTATTTCTATTTATGTACTAAGCTACTGTGTGCATGTGTGTCTGTCTGTTCTCAGTCATGTCCAACTCTGCAACCCCATGGACTGTAGCCCAGCAGGCTCCTCTGTCATGGAATTTTCCAGGCAAGAATACTGGAGTGGGTTGCCATTTCCTTCCTTAGGCATCTTCCCAATCCAGGGATCAAACCTGCATCTCTAGGATCTCCTGCATTGGCAGGCATATTCTTTACCAAATGTGCCACCTGGGAAGCTACTCTCATAAGTCAAATATTGCTAGGTATATGATGTACCTTTCTGCTTCATTGGGTTGTAAGCTCAAAGAGGACACCGAATATATTTGTTTTATTAAGTTAAAAACTTAAAGCAGAATAAAATGAATAAATAAGTGAAAGAAGGATGAGAGAAGTAGACTTCTTTTCTTGGTGATAAGAACAAGGTTCAACCATTTAATGACTGTGTACTGCATAGATTGCTGGGCATTTTATACTTGTTTAATTCCTCCACTCCCTTGGAGTAGAGGGTACGATACTTATTTCATCAAACAATAATTTGAGGATCAGAGAGGTTAAATCACTAGTTCAAGATCAAAAGCTATTCACTAGTTAAGGTAAAATTCACACCCAATCTGACCACTTTAAACCCAATATATTTGTTTCATACCCACTCCAGTACTCTTGTCTGGAAAATTCCACGGACTGAGGAGCCTGGTAGGCTACAGTCAATGGGATCCCTAAGAGTCGGACACGACTGAGCGACTTCACTTTCACTTTCACTTTCACCAAACTTCTAAGTCTAAAGTCTTATGAAAATATAAGTGTGTCAAGAGATCATTCTGAAAGTCTATTATTTCTCCACAGTATCACTCGAAAGAGCAAGGATTAAAGTTCTTCCCACGTTCTCCTGTGGATAACCTATGGTTATCAATATTTTCCATTTTTATTTGATCTCAAAATTTAATTACAGTAGAAAATAGATATATTATTTGATGGTTATAAAATAAAATTTGAAACCTTTTATCAGACAGTATTTTAAAACATTTTAAAAATATAACATGTTTTAAGAGTAAACTTTTCTCATTTAAGAAATAACATTAAAATGATACTTGTCTTTAAAAAATGAATAAACCGAACTTGTATTTTAAATGAGCTAAACATTAATCACAAAGGGTTTTTAAGTCCTAAATATTTATTTTAATTATGTAATATGATCCTGAATTCATGTTCTCTGTCTTACTATGTATCTCCAATGTACTTTGAGGGGTTTCATTGTGTTCAAAAGGAGCAACGGTTTTTTTTTTTTAAATCATAAAGCATTCTCTTAGCTTTTTCCATGCAAAGCTGTTCTCAAACACATTGTTTAAATGATGTGCATTACACAAATATATTGCTTTGGAAACACTTCAAACAAGGCGAATTCCACAGGAGACAGGGTTACTGACTAACACATCCCAGCAATGTGACCTATTGACCGAAACTTTTCTGAATGTGCATCACACAAGACCCTCGACACCTGTCATTTTCAGAGATTAATACAAAAATTTCTAAAGAAGACCATGATGCGCTTGAACAGATAAAGAAATTATATACTCACATTTGAACAAATTTTGCTCCTCGCCCTCAAGTTATGTATTTTAATTTTGACCTGTTCTTATATGTTTTAAGATCCTGGCAACTCTTAATACAAATGTGGTACACAGGCTTAAGTTTATCACTTTCATATCCTATCTCCAACACAACTGCCATTTTTGTATGTGTCTAAAGAACAAATCCTTCACGCCAAGTATCTCAGAGCTTCTAAATAAGCCAAATCTACTTTAATGTTTTAAAGAAAACTGTGCACTCAGAAAAGACACATACTAAAAAAAAAAAAGAAAGAAAAGACACATACTTATGGTTAAATTATCAAAAACCTAAAATAGTCATATAATCTAATGCAGGTGAGTATTAAAGCTAATGTTTGCTTACACAATTGATTGATATTCACAAATGAATAATTTAATGAAAATCTGAACATTTGCAATTACCTAAAAATCTAACATTTCTGGAATTGGGAAAATAGTCATATTTATTTTCATGTTAATTAGGAATTCAATACCTAAACAATATACCTTGATGTTGTGTATGCATGTGTACTAAGTTGCTTCAGTCATGTCTGACTCTGTGCAACCCATATGGACTGAGTCCACCAGGCTCCTCTGTCCATGGGATTCTCCAGGTAAGGCTACTGGTATGGGTTGCCATGCCCTCCTCCAGGGGATCTTTCCAACCCAGGGATTCAGTCTGTGTCTCTTATGTCTCCTGCATTGGCAGGTAGGTTCTTTACCACTAGGGCCACCTGGGAAGCCCTATATTGTATACGTGCGGTTCTGTGGTTAATCACTCAGTCATGTCCAACTCTTTGTGACCCCATGGACGCAACCTGTCAGGCATCTCTGTCCATGGAAATTCTCCAGGCAAGATAACTGGAGTGGGTTGCCATGCCCTCCTCCAGGGGATCTTCCCAACCTAGGGATCGAATCCAGGTCTTCTGCATTACAGGTGGATTCTTTACCATCAGAGCCACCAGGGAAGCCCTGGTATGTTGTATATTCTAAATGTGGTATTAAATAAATTGTATTTTTAATTAATCAGAGGGCCTCCCTAATAGAATAATAATGACATTAATGTGGATTTATTTGTAAGGTAAAGAATTTTTTTGCAACATGAAAAAATCAATCATTTCTGTTCATCATTGTTTACTTGTATCAGACAATGAAATACAAGTAGATATATACTGAAATTCAGAAGGCATACGGCAATTCTGAAAACTGATAGAGACAAATGGGTTGAGGTTGTAACCAAAAAAACTTTGGGAGCTGAAGTAAATACTTATATCACTTGCAGAGCAGAGTCTAAAACTGTATTGTAAGTCAGAAGATTGGTAAGTACTTAAGATTCTGTTTAAAACAAAATGAGAAATAGTGATATATGATAGCTGAAGGGTAATCTGTTTTCACAGCCCGTGACTCAGCTTCACAGAATAACCCATTCACGCACCAGATATATACAGCTTCTAGCACTTACAGCACCAAAACTCATGCTCAGCAGGAAAAAAATATGTACTCATTTAAAACTGTGTTTTGCAGAGGGACAGGGGAGCAGTTACAAATGTGCTTTACAGGGTTTCTTAATTAGATATCAATACAATGATAAAGTAAAAATTTACATTTATGGGAATAAAGTGTTTAAAATTTTCAATTTTAAAGTAAATTAATGCAATGTTTTATAAATTTTGGGCTTCCCTGATGGCTCAGGCAGTAAAGAATCCACTTGCAATGTAGGAGACCCAGGTTCAATCCTTGGGTCAGGAAGATCCCATGGAGTAAGTGAATGGCAACCCACTCCAGTATTCTTGCATGGAAAATCCCATGGACAGAGGAGCCTGGTGGGCCACAGTCCATGGGGTTGAAAGAGTCAGACATGACTGAGCACTTGTCGCCTGCAGCAGCATGAGCCATACTGCTGCTGGTGCTGCTAAGTCGCTTCAGTCGTGTCCGACTCTCAGCGACCCCATGAACTGCAGCCCACCAGGCTCCTCCGTCCGTGGGATTTTCCAAGCAAGAGTAGTGGAGAGGGTTGCCATTGCCTTCTCCAATAAGCCATACTAAACCCTGATAATTTTAGATCCTCTGTCTACTTAAGGAAAATTTCATTTGCATGAATTCCCTAAATATATTTTTAAATAATGTGAATATGATGATGCTAGCTAATGTGTATAGATACTCTTTCAGTTCAGTTCAGTTCAGTCACTCAGTCGTGTCCGACTCTTTGCGACCCCATGAATCAGCACACCAGGCCTCCCTGTCCATCACCAACTCCCAGAGTTCACTCAGACTCACGTCCATCGAGTCGGTGATGCCATCCAGCCATCTCATCCTCTGTGGTCCCCTTCTCCTCCTGCCCCCAATCCCTCCCAGCATTAGACTCTTTTCCAATGAGTCAACTCTTCACATGAGCTGGCCAAAGTACTGGAGTTTCAGCTTTCGCATCATTCCTTCCAAAAAAATCCCAGGGCTGATCTCCTTCAAAATGGACTGGTTGGATCTCCTTGCAGTCCAAGGGACTCTCAAGAGTCTTCTCCAACACCACAGTTCAAAGGCATCAATTCTTCGGTGCTCAGCTTTCTTCACTGTCCAATTCTCACATCCATACATGACCACTGGAAAAACCATAGCCTTGACTAGATGGACGTTTGTTGGCAAAGTAATGTCTCTGCTTTTCAATATGCTATCTAGGTTGCATGTGTCAAATAATGTTGTACATCCTTTATATACAATAATTCATTCGGTTCTCACACAACTCCTGTAAGAATAATATTATTATTTCTGTATTATAAATGAGGAAACTGGAGACTGAAAAGTTAAAAAGAAAGTAAAACACTTTTTTTACTAGAACACTTGCTGAGACTACTAAACTTGCTACTCTTCTATTTAAAAAATTCACTATAGTTTTCTAATATTTAAATAAGCATTGCTAAAAATATTCTATTCCAGTTACTTCTTAACTTAAAAACATTTATCCCATTCTGCTTCTAAAAGTTTAACAGTCCAGTCAGTGTGCTATAAAACACAATTTACCTCAAAAAAAAAAAAAATACAACTTCATTGAGAGGTCAGGAATTTATACGTTGGTGGTAACTAAATGCCAATTTTATCCTTAACAAATGACATCTATGCCACCTTGTTTAAAGCTGTTTGTCAGATGATCATTTCTTATCTAGAGTAGAGTGGCTAAATAATTATATATTTCTCTAGAGCTGTACTGTATTACCAAATATTAAAACGAAAAAGCTAGCAGCACCAGTATAGGTCTGTGGCAGGAAAGGACAACATCAGGAGCCAAAAAAGGCATTAACTTCAACTTTAAATTTCATTTTCCCCTGTTTAAATTAGATTTTTTACATTATTTAAATGTAATTTTATTACATTTACTACATTATAGTGACACTTGAAGTGCAGCTATTGTATGAGTCTGCCTGTGCCTGAGGTACAATATAAACTAAAGCTTGTAACTCAGCTTTGAAAATTAGCTCATGAATCAAAGGAGATATAAAGTCTAAGCTTCAAAACCCATTTTTATTTACCATATTTGTAAGAATTACATTTGGATTTTTATTAATATTGGTAGTTATTTTTTAAATCAAATTTTGATTTTCTTTACATTCTTAACCATTCCATTTGCCAGAGACTGCTTTTCTCAGCTATTTACACCATGCCACAGCATTTACAACTAAAATACAAATCATAAAATTACCAATAATGGGTTTTGAAGGCATTTTCCACTTCAAGTTCACAACATATATATATGAATATTGTAAGGATCCTATTTAAAATGTATTTAATACTCAATCTGTAAGTAACAGTGAAGAGATTAAATACATTCTTATGAAAAACTTTGTGAAGATTTATCTTTTTAATTTTTTTTCCTTTCTCTGCTGGAAATCACTGTGAAAAATTTTAAACTAGTTCTCAGATACTTTCATTTGCATTCAACAAAATTTACTGTGCATCTATAGTGTGCAAACTCTTTTATATTATAGGATTCAGATTTGGTCCTTACCAGAGTAGATGGATATGAAACAAATAATCACATATCCTAAATGTCGTAAGAGTGGGAATAGACTCAAGGTAAGTGTGTATTTGTGTGTTGGTGTGAAGCAGATGGATAAAACCTCCTGTGTGTGTATGTGTGTGTGTGTGTGTGTGTGTGAGAGAGAGAGAGAGAGAGAGAGAGAGAGAGAGAGAGATAAGCTGCTTCAATCATCTTCTAGTCTTTGTGACCCTATGAACTGTAGCCCGCCAATCTCCTCTGTCCTTAGGATTCTCCAGGCAAGAATACTGGAGTGGGTTGCCATGCCCTCCTCCAGAGGATCTTCCTGACCCAGGGATCAAAATTGTATCTCTTTTGTCTCCTGCATCTGGAAGAGGTTTCTTTACCAACCAGCACCATTTGGGAAGCCAACGACCTCCTTTAAAAGATTTTAAATCTCAGATTTGAAAAATGAGTATAAATTCTACTTATTAAGAGTGAAGGGTTAGAGGGCTGGAAGACAGGAGGAAAATTTGAATGTGTTATACATGTGATTCAGATAACAGTTTATTAAATGGTTTGAGGAAGGCAAAAGAGAACTTGGTTAACTGGGACTGCAGAAAGAGGTTAAGTATGGCTGGGGCACTGGGAGCATAGGTCAAGCCAAGGGATGAATGAGACTGGGAGAGAAGTAGGTTAGGGGGGCCCCAGTCATGTCATGCCTGGTGGGCTTTTATTACAAGTGTCAAAGGGAAATAGGAGAAAAGGGAAGTGACATGGTCAAACTTGGATTGCAGAAATATCTGGCTATACAGGGAAAATTAGATGGGAAAGTGTTGATGCCCTTAAATAAGAGGAGGTAGCATAGATGATGGCAATTAGGATAATGGAAAACAGACAAAATCAAAAGATATTTATCAACTAGAATTAGAAATAACTGGCAATAGATTGAATTTAAAAAATGAGGATGAGAGAGGAGATAAAAATCTTAGATATTTTTCCTCATTAGTGAGGTGGACTGCAGTGCCATTTAAAGAAACAGAAACAATGGAAGATAAGTCATTTGGGTGACAGAATGATGACTTCACTTGGGATGTGGTGAGTCTGACAGACTGGAAGATACCCAAAGAGAGGTGAACCAAAAACATCACAGGGATCATGATTATAAAATTAGGACACTGCTGTTAACTCAATTTTTATTTTACTTTGGAGTTGTTTTTTTTTTGATATATCTCGAGTGTGAGGTTTTTGTTTTTGTTTTTATTTTTTTGTGTGAGGTGTTTTTTAAAGAGAAATACCTTAATCTTGCTTAATTTAAAGAGGATAGTAAGAAGAACTATATGGAAATTAGTTGTTTTTTTTGTTTTTTTTTTTGTTTTTTTTTTTTTGCCAATCATGGCCTCATAGTTTTGCCATTTACCATTCATATAATTTTCTTTTAGGAAAAGACTCATTTTCATATATTTAATATTAATAGGCTATGAATTCCAAGGGTGAGGATATCTTTGCTGATTTATTTGCTGTCTATACATAAGCTGAAGTGTCAGAAATTTACTAGATACTCAATAAACTTTGAATAAATTAATGATAAAGAGATACAGTATATTTAATTATGATATTACAAAAAGTACCTTAGAGGCAAATATGAATCTTACCAAATAACCTGATGATAAAACAACATTTTTTATCTTGTTTTGCAGGGGCCTTAGAACTGCAATTAAATTATTAATGTCTATAAACTCTTTGACATCCTCTGAAGAAATCTGGAAATAAAATGTTTTCAAATGATGCTAAAAGTGCTATGAGAAATAATAAACTTATGATCTAAATCCCCTTAATTTAAAAAAAGAGCCCCCAAATCAAGTTAAATTCATTGTATTATGTATTGATACTTACTCTAGAATATATTATGGGACAATATGAAACATATATTTCTAATTATAATTAATTAATTTCTAATTAAATGCAAATTGGCTACTGCATTTCACATATAGCTTTCTATACAACTGAGTGAGATTAGCAGTTAGAATGGAAAAATTTCTTAATAACCTGATGGAGTATTATGCACTTATAGACTATGTTTTCTGAAGGTGCTTTCTTAAACTTTTTGAGAATTACTAATACATAGATACAATACATATGTAAGCATTAAGAACACTAGGATCATGGTAATATAAACCATTAAAATCTTATAAGCATATGATAATGTAAAGCTTAAACTGGAAACTATAAAAACTGTTTTATTAACAAAATGTTCAACATAATTTGCATGATTAATTGGAGCTTATCATTTTGATGCTTTATTTCAACCTACCTAATCTGCAATTTTTCTGTCATTTAGAAGACCATGCACATAGTTAAAAACTAGCTGCTGCTGCTGCTAAGTCGCTTCAGTCGTGTCCGACTCTGTGCGACCCCATAGATGGCAGCCCACCAGGCTCCCCTGTCCCTGGGATTCTCCAGGCAAGTTGGTAGCCCACAAAGTATGACATAAAACATAGTTCTGGTTTTAGAACAGCTCAGCTTTTTGGTCTACATTGTTTGATTTTAAATAAAATCAAAATTTGGCTCTCAATTAGAAACACAACACACTAAAACAGACATAAAAGGAAATGAATTGTGAAGTTGGAATTGATCCTAAGTTACATACTGTTGAAGGCCAATTTATGCCTTGTTTAGAAAAGGGTCACCATAACACTTTTAAGGCTTGACGCCTACAGCAAATCTCTTATTATTTACAGAGAATAAAAAAGCACAAACTCATTTTCTTAATAAGCTTCTTCAGTTCTTCAAATAGTTCTAAGAAATGCCAAAGGCTTGCCTTACTTAACAAGTACATAGATAATCCAAAGGACAGCAGTGTCAGCTAAATAATATTTGATCCCCAAAGATGCCGTTGGTGGGATTTTCATAGCAATAGAAATGTATGAGGTATAAATTTTAGCAATTCGTACAGTTTTGAGTGAGCTAAAAGAGCTTTCAAATTAATTGAAATAGCTGAGTAGAAAAAAAAAAAGAGCCACTGGCTCCAAAAAATGGAAATTTGTGTTCTATGTGCTAATTGAGCTTCCAGAGGAATAAACTATTTTCTTCTTTTAATTATGTGTATTTTTTTCTAAAACAAAGAATATATGGTAATCATAGAAATTAAAAAATAGATTAAAAAATTACCTTTCATTTGGTTACCCAGATATAACCACTATTAACAGTTTTCTCATTCTTTGTTATATATATATAAACCTGATTATAAAAATAATAGTTGTAGAGGACTTTATACAAATAAAGTCATTAATCTTAAAGATAAATATTCTATATTTACTAGTTATAAACGTATTTTTGAGTACTTGCTCTTAGTTCAGAATTGTACATGCAATTTATTTAAGTATAATTTGATGCATCCTGGAGATATCCATGCTTGCAAGACTGCATTAAGATACCGTAGTCATTTTACAAAATAATTCATGTAACCAGTGAACAAGGTTGTACCAGTGAGAAAAGAGTGGTAGAGCCAATCTTGAGGAGAAATTATTAACATGGCTGAAAGGAGTTCAGAATATCAGTAAGTGAACCTTTATAACCAAGGGCTATAAAGGTGAGGTGATTTAAAGAATTGAGAAACTCAATTTGACACAGTATTATTGGGTATCAATTCATGTTTTGCCAGCTCTTAAGCCATGAACAATTAAACACTCCATGTTTTTCAGTCTTTGTCTGTCTCCTGTTAGATTTCAAAGACGAATGTTGAAATGAGAGCCAGAGTCAGTCACAGAGAGCTTCTCCTGCCTGTTTAATAATCACTATTCAATAACTATCATATATAGGACAGCTACTGGCCACTTGGATTTATAGTAACAGTAGATTCTTTTAAGAATACAAAGGTAAATGATTTATGCTTGAGTGCTGGCCTCAAACATCTTATATTCTAGCTGGAGACATAAAACATAATTTTTAAATGTTCAATACTAGACATAAAACATTAATTTTATTCTTTCCTATCCTTTATTATTATAGCTCTATGAGAACTGCTTGTAAATTTTGTTGAAACAATGTATATTTTGTCTACTCACTGTTTATATATAAAGTACACAATTTATCTGAAATCATTTTGAAAAGTTTCAGAATGCTGGACAGCGTGTGTACTTTACTGGTCACATGACATGCATTTCATTGTCTCACCTACATGTGTGTTTGTATGAACCATGGAGTGAACCCTATGGACTACTGTCAAAGTTCTCTGCTTTTCTGGTATTCTTATTTGGAATTCTTCACACTTAGAATTGGCGTTTCAGGCCCTCACTCTGCTTTAAGCCACTCACATAGAGTGCCACTACAGTGTGTACTAGCAGTACCATTTCCAACTTGGGTTCCACTGACATAGGAAATGTACTATGTGGTATTACCATTTTTTAAGCCTCTTTTCTTAAACAACTGCGTAAAGGTATAACGTGTATTCCATAAAATTCATCCAAGTTAAGAGTACTATTTAAGTGTACAATTCAGTGTTTTTAGAAAATTTAGAGCTGTAAAATCACTACCACAATCCGATTTTAGAACATTCCATCGCTCCAAAATTTCCCTTTTGCCCATTTGCAGTCACAGCTCTTCCCTACCTCTGGCCTCAGGCAACCACTAATATTTCTGCTTTTATCAATTTACCTTTTCTGGACATTTCGTATAAATGGAATTACAAAATATCTGGCTTCTTTCATTAGCAAAATGTTTTTGTGGCCCACTTGTGTTGCAGCATATGTCAGCATTTCACTCCTTTTTATTGTTGAATAGTATTCTGGTTATGTAGCATTTATCCATTCAGCAGTTGAAGGACATTTGAGCTGATTTAACTTTCGGTTGTTATAGCTACTGCCTCTACGTTGTTGTTGTTGTTGTTGTTGTTGTTGTTCAGTCACCCACTCACATCCAACTCCTTGCGACCCCATGGACTGCAGCATGCCAGGCCTCCCTGCCCCTCACCATTACCCGAAGTCTGCCCAAGTTCATGTCCTTTGCATCAGTGATGCCATTCAGCCATCTCATCCTCTGAAGCCCTCTTCTCTTTCTGCCTCAATCTTTCCCAGCATCAGAGACTTTTCCAATGAGTCAGCTGTTTGCATCAGGTGACCAAAATACTGGAGCTTCAGCTTCAGCATCAGTCCTTCCAATGAGTATTCAGGATTGATTTCCCTTAAGATTGACTGGTTTGATTTCCTTGCTGTCCAAAGGACTCTCAGAAGTCTTCTCCAGCACCAAGTTTGTAGGCATCAATTCTTTGGCGCTCTGTCTTCTTTACCATCCAGCTCTCACAACTGTATGTGACCACTGGGGAGACCACGGCCTTGACTTTATGGACCTTGGTCAGTAGAGTAATGTCTGCTTTTCAACACACTGTCTAGGTTTGTCATAGCTTTCCTGCCAAGAAGCAACTGTCTTCTGATTTCATGGCTGCAGTCACTGTCTGCAGTGATTTTAGAGCCCAAGAAGAGGAAATTGGTCACTACTTCCTCCTTTCCCTTCTATTTGCCATGAAGTAATGGAGCCTGGATACCATGAACTTAGTTTTCTTTTAAATATTTAATTTAAAGCCGGCTCTTTCACTCTCCTCCTTCATCTTCATCAAGAGGCTCTGTAGTTCCTCTTCACTTCCTGCCATTAGAGTGGTACATATCTGAGGTTGTTCATGTTTCTCTCACCTATCTTGATTCCAGCTTATAACTCATCCAGTCCAGCATTTCTCATGATGTGCTCCTTGTATCGGTTCAATAAACAGGTGAGAGAAGACAGCCCTGTCCTACTCCTTTTTCAATCCTGAACCAATCAATTGTCCCATACAGAGTTCTTTTACTTCTTGACCTGCATACAGGTTTCTCAGGAGACAGGTACTGCTACATAGATAGCTGCATAAATGCCTATGTGTATGTATGTTTTCTTCCTCTAACATAAATACAATAGAGTGGAATTACTGGGTTATATAGTAAATATATATTTAACTTTTAAAGAAACTGAAAAGCTGTTTTCCAGAATGATTGTACCATTTCACATTTCCACCAGAAGTGAATGCAGGTTCTTGTTTCTCCTTATTCTTGCTAATGGTTGTTATTATTTGTCTTCTTTATTATAACAATTTTGGTGAATAGTGATTGAAGCATACTGGTAATAATTTACATTTCTCTAACAACTAATGATGCCAAGCATCTTTTCATGTGTTTATCTTCCATTCATTTTTTTTTGTAAAATGTCTACCCAAATATTATATTGATTTTTAATTTGCATTATCTCTTTTATTAGTGAGTTGTACATTTCTTCATATATTCTATGTTATTACAGTTTTAGAGGAACATTTTTTACTTGGATAGAATACATTAGAAAGATATGCATATATAATAATGGAGATTCAATTTATGGCAGCCATTCTCTTTAAATCTGTGATTATTTAACAATTGTTGGTGATTCTTGAGCTAAGATTTAAGCTGTACATATATCAGTTCTTTAATCATTATTGTTCTATCACAGAGATTAGTTTTACTGCTTATGTATACATGGATAAAAGCCAGGATACTGGTTGGAGTTGGGATAAATAAAATAATAGATACTATTTGGGGGCAGTAATTTGCCCAAGCCTCTGTATCTTGTCTTAACATATTTCAGAATCAAAGATCCAGTTTTCTAAGACTTTCTAAGATTATTATAGATCACAGTTGAAGCTTCTTCATCCCTTCTGTCTTTCTTTCCTTTTTTACCTTCTTCCATTCTTTCTTCTCAATTTTTTTTAATAGTTGAGGTGTTACTTAAAATTTCTACTACTACTTGTTGCCACTTTTTCTACAACATTTCTTAGTGTTGTTTGCCATATATTAGATATATATATCTATATCTATATATATATATATATATATACATTATCATTCTCTTTGGTTTTATACCATACTAGGCTGTGTCTTGAAATAATAACTTTGTAATGAGAACATAATTTAACAAGACTGGTGACCTGTCATTTCAAACATTTTAACTTTGGGAACTTCAGGTAGTCAAAGCTCTTCAAGCACATCTAACAACTGAAAATGTTGATAAATTGTGTTTGTAATAATTACTGTTATTTGTTAGACTAGGTAGTACTGGTGCACTGTAGGCTACCAAGATGAATTGCTATGTAAGAGCTGCTCTGAATGATGCATGGCAAACTCACTAATAAATATTATGGCTTCTATGTTAAAGATTTCTAAATTTCACCTAGAGCACCACTTATTTAAAGCCATATAAAAATAAAACCAAATTTAAGTAAATATAATATTATAGATAGCCATATGAGAGCTTTTATAATTTAATTTTTTATTTAAGGATAATTGCTTTACAGAATTCTGTTGTTTTCTGTCAAACCTCAACATGAATCAGCCATACTTTAAAGTAGATTAATTGAAACAGTTATTTTCTGATCTCTGAACATACCTCATCACACAAAATATCTAACACTACCCCAAAACATTAAAACTCTGAAATCACTTAATAATAACATGATAAGGATTTCAGGGAATTCTTATCATGGGTAATCCTAATCATGGGTAATCCTTAGGGTAATCTCCATACCATGAAGTTGATGATAAAAACAGTGGTAGAGGTTGGCTTTATAGAAATGAAATCTAAAGCCTTCATTCACATGCTATAGTGTCCTCCATAGGGAGACATGTCTTAATCACAACGATGAAACTGTATTGAGAAAAACTATAGGCATCGTAAGCAGATGGCTTAATAACCTAAGTAATTATGAAATCTCCTATGAAAAATAATGATGAGAATGTACTGTCTTTGATAGGATATTGGACTTAGGATTAGAAAGCTTAATTTTGAGTCTGACTCAATGTAATTTTGGACAGTTGTTTTTGAGTATCAAGATACTCATCTGTAAAATGGGGATAATAATAGCTACCTACTTGACAGAACACTATATTAATGAATTTAAAATATTATATAAACTGCTAGAATGAATATGTGTTTCCCTTATTATAATTATTTGAAGACAAGTTTCTAACTGTGCTGGCAATTTTGGAGGTAAGAGGATTCATTTACTAAAAAACAACAATCTTTATTGGACATTTCTAACCAAAGTTAAACTAAAAAGCTAGTATTACAAAATAACATTTGATGATAATTTAAAAACTAACACAATAATATTTACTGTTACCATAGTATCACATTAAATTTAAATACTATGATCATGCAATTTGAGTGGTATTTTCCATCATGAGTAATTGGAATTAATAATAAGTCAACTAGAGACCTCAGTTTGAAAGCTATTCATATGAAGCTCCACCCTCCAAAATACATAAAGCTGTAGTTTCTTTATAGGTGAAAAAATCTGATGCTTTGGAAAGTTATATAATATGCCTTAGTATACACAGTAAGACAGCAATACTTTAACAACAGCAGAAGTTGATTCCAACATAGTAGAATCTTGAAATTTTAGAATATTGAACGTGGAGAGGATTTTTCAACCTGAGCTACTTATTTTGCATGCCAGAAAACTGAGGTCCAAAGAAACAAACTGACTTTTCCATGGTCATACTGGTACAATTAAAATTAAATGCAAGACAATAGATCCCTAATTTTTATGACCTCATACATAAAATGACTATATTAATTTTTACCAAGGTAATTTCTCTTTTTAAAGGTAATACCTTTTAAAAAATGTTAACTTCAGTGAAATAACATATTCACATCTTAGATTTCTTCAACTATTTTCATGTTAAAAAGAGGAATCAAACAACATCTCTACTTTAGGTCACGTGGACATCTCCTGTTTTTGTGTTTTAAAGTTAAGCTGTACCTGCTAGTCTTATTTATCTGGGAGTAAATGTAGAACAACTGACTAGGCTACAAAGGGTGTTCGATGATTAAGTATATATATTTTACATTGGGCATCTAAGATCAGAATAATGGAGAGCAATATCTAGATATAATAAAGATATGTCTTAAAGAGATTTAGTTTTGTGTGCAAAGTTTTTAAATTCAAATTATTTGTCAGTAACTTTCTCTTTGAAATCAGTTAAACAACACAAGTGGAAAAAAATTCTACATAGTGACGTTATCCTAACAAAACATCCACATATTCATTTTATTCTCCCCTCTGTTTCAAAAGTAGTTGTAGAAATGAATATATTTTTATTTAACAAATTATTTTTTTTTCCTATTTGAGCTTATCCAGCTTCCCTTGTAGCTCAGTCAGTAAAGAATCTGCGTGCAGTGCAGGAGACAGGGTTCGATCCCTGGGGTGGGAAGATCCCCTGGAGGAGGAAATGGCAACCCACTCCAGTATCCTTGCCTGGAAAATCTCATGGACAGAGGAGCCTGGTGGGCTGCAGTCCATGGGGTTTCAAAGAGTCAGGCACGACTGAGCGACTAACACTTACTTACTTACAGGATAGTATGGCTTTAAATATAGGCATGTAGATTTTCTGCTCTCTCTGAATTAAGCAGATACATGAATGTCACAGTTTAAAACCTCCTAAAATGTGCCCTATTACTAAAACACAGCACTTAAACTTGCCTGTTGACATACATCAATACCTTGTAAGAGGCCTTCCTTCTGCTTTACAGGATGTGTGAATAGGAAACTCAACAAAACGCATTTGAGTTGGGGCCATTTCAGAGGCTTAGATTATGGTTGCACATAAGATTTCTGGTAGAGCCATACGTAACTAGAATAAGAGAATTGATTCCAGGCCCAAATGAAGCTACATTGCCCCACATTTCCAAGGCCTTCAGACTAGTGATGTCAAGTAGAAATATAATGTGAATATAATGTGAACCACATATGGAATTCTAAATGCAGTTGTAGCCATGTTAAAAGGATTTTTAAATGTGAAATTTATTTTAATAATATATTTTATTTATTTTAACCCAATATATTCCAAAATATTATCATTTTAGCATGTGATCAGTATTAACATTCTTAGTGAGATATTTTACATTTTTCCTTTTGTAATAAGTCTTCTAAATCCTGTATGTATTTTACATTTATAGCACATGTTATTTCAGAATAGCCACTTTTCGGTCCTCAGTAACAGTCTGTGATTGGTCATTGACTGAGCAGGTCTACAGCCAGTGAACTGAGCCAACTATTGATTGAACTGAGCAGGTCTACAGTATCTACAGCATAGCAGAGGCTCTACCAGAGCAGACCTGGACATAGAGTGAGGTGTTAAGGGAACTATTCCTCTTCCTTCGAGCAGTTTTATCAGGGTACTTGCATACTTGACAATGTAAAGATTGTATAAAAGAAAAGTCTTTTGTTACATGAAGATACAGTTGACCATTCAACAAAATGGTTTTCAACTATGCAGGTCCATCCATAGACAGATATGTGTCGATAGATAATACTAGAGTACTACACAATCCATGATTGGTTGAATCCCAGGATTTGGAGCTACTGCAGGGATGGAGGGCTGACTACAAGTTACAGGTGGATTACCCATGTGTTGCTCAAGGGTTAACTGTAATCGACCCATAACTGACCTGTAATTCTTACAGCTAATTTTTATTGAACACTTGGCTCAGGGGTAAAGAATCTGCCTGCCAATGTAGGAGATACAAGAGATGCCAGCTCAATCCCTGGGTTGGAAAGATCCCCTGGGGAAGGAAATGGCAATCCAGTCCAGTATTCTTACCTGGAAAATCCCATGAATAAAGGACACTGGAGGGTAGAGTCCATGGGGTTGCAAAGAGTCAGACACGACTTAGTGATAAACAACACCACCATATATGACACTCTTTTAATCTATTAAAGTCACTTAATCCTCACAACAATCTTGTGAAGTAGGGTCTATCTTTATCCTTATATTATACAAGATGTCTGGTTGGAAGACTTCGTGAAAGAATTGCAACTGGCTGTTGCCACATAAGATTTCTTAACAAAGGAGGAGAAGTAATGTTTCCATAATAATAATAAACTATTAAAAACTGTAATGGTCATCTAAGTCAATTCCAGCACACACAGTGGGTGGACTATGGCAAAACTTGCTGCCCCAATAATACAAATATTTTAAGAAGATTCAAAGGTATATTTTAATGCCATATTCTGCATCTCATAATAACACAGGATTTAGGAAATATGGATGAAAACAAAGAGACACTCAGAATCACACACAATCCACTTCTAATAACAATGTAATATGTATCAATAAACACTGAAAAGTGACCACAATAAGATACCTTTGCCCATGAGCAGTGAATATTATATGAGATAAATCATCAATCAAAATGGTCAATATATGAAAGACACTGCATAGCACTACAACATGAGTAATGAATAAGTATGCTTTCATAAAACCAGTTTTCTTCCAATTATCAGTCAAAACATAAGGGCCATTTGTAGATGTTACCCTACTAATGTATCAATTCTTGCTACAAGGGTATAGGAAATAAAATAAGCTAAAGCTAGTCAGAAACAATGCATCTGTATTTTCTAATAACTATTATTTGTATATATTTGTTTTTTGACTTAGTACAAAAATACCCTCCTTCACTCCTATTTTTTATCTGATTAACTTCTACTCACTCCAATCCTCAAGTCTTTGTTGACCACATTACTGCCATTGCTGTCTCTATTTTATGCTCTCAAAGAAACTTTCATATCTCCTTTGAATGTCACAGCCACAATTTTACATTTAAGTATGTGATTATTAAATTGATATCTATATCCCCTAGATAGTGAGTTTCATAAAGATAAGTATCTGATATCAGTTTCTGCTGGGTATTTTATCTACTAGCAAAGTTCCTAGTACATAGTAGGCACTCAATAAATATTTTTTGAATAAATTAATGTGCTAAACATTTTATAAGCATAATTTTATTAATTCCTAAAATAATCCTATTAGTTATTTTTTCCTTCTAGTTCATAAAAAAAAAAATGAATCTTAGGTTAAGTGATTAGCCCAAGACCTCCTAGCTATTAATCAATAATGAACTCAAGTAGTTTAATTCTCATTTTTCAAAACTCAAGTTATTTTTTTTAATTCTTCCCAGCACTTCACAGCTCATATCCAATTGAAGTATTATTGACTCTGCTTCTTAAATTTGTTTCCTTTTCTTCTTTTGGACTGCCTATACCTAGGCCACACTGTGACAAAGTTGTCTTTCTAAAATATACATCTGCCATTTTTTCAGTTTCTAACTGAAAAAAATCTTCAATGGCTGTTTAACACCTAAGAATAAACGTCAAGACTTCTGGGTATAATGAACAAGGTCCTCCAGAATTAGATCTTGCCTATCTACTCTTTGCATGAGGTATGGTCATCTAAGACAAAATACTGAATGGTCCCCAATATTCTGTGCTTTTTCACAGCTTCCTGTCTTTGTGTACCTGTTTCCTTCTACACAGAATTCCTCCTCCCTTTCCTCTGCCCATTGATCCCCCCTTTATCTTCATGACCCAATTAAAATGCCCTTCCTAAAATCTTCCTTGACAAGCCGGGCTGGCTGAATCACTCCCTCCTCTTCTCTGAGCCCTCATGGTGCATCTACTGTCACAGCGTGAATGTCTTCTATACTGAAAGCTAGGAAAGGTTTTCATCAGCTGTTTCAACAATTAGTGAAAAGAAACTGGTTCTTATTTATCAAAACTAGTGAATGAATAGATACAGATCTTGGAATTCTGTATACACAGCTCAACTTAAGGCAACTTCGGTGAGGAGAACATTAAGGGAGTGTTTATTCAGTTATAGAGGGGAGCTGTTTGTATATGAGGTGAGACATTTTGGACCCTGTAATGAGGAGAGGGAGTGAATTGTTCATGGGCCATGAAAAATTTCGAAGGGTAGCAGAAAGCTTTTTCTTCAAAGGGTACATGTTAATTGAAAAGAATGACCTCTGTATTTTATTAATAATAATGTTATACTTAATTTCTAATGATTGAGCACATACATTAGAAAATCATTCCAGAAACTTTTTATAGAATCTGTGGGACAGCAAATATATACTTGTGGAAGGCATTAAGATTCGAAAATACAAGTTAAATAGGGCTTATTTATAGAGAAGCTGTTTTTTACATGCTTTATTTTTTCCTTAACAAAACAGACTGCTCCACTATAAGAAAAATTACTTAATAAAACTATATCTGATCAAAATTTTACCATAAATTGTCTTTATTAAAACCCTCCATCAAGTCTCTCTACACAAATAATACAAAGTAGGAAAAAATACAGATTTAGTGCTAAAATCACATAGAATGATTTGGAAGTGCTGATTAAAGCAGGTACAACATGCATGTGAAATTTTATTAATTAAAATTTCTATTATCAGCACATAATTTAATAAGTGGGAAAATATATTTTTGAAAAATTAGAAAACCACATTATAATCATTTTTTCCTAATGGTAATCATCATCTAAATCTATCATGAAGCATTTCACATGGTATCTTGCTTTTGCATTGTTCGTTTTTCTAATATAGTACATAAAGGCAATTATCCTACATTACTTAGGTTTTAGTATGAGCTGAAAAGAAATACTAAAAAAAAACACTTTAATTGCTGTTTATGAAGTCACTTGTAATGATCTTGAACAGTAATTTATTTTTGCTACTGCTTATCTTCAACCACATAAATGTATAAATAAGAATGTGTGCATTTAAAAAATACATAGTAAAGATGTCATCATGTGAGGATCACCACATAAAATGAAAAAAGCCAGTAATATATAAGCACCATTAAATCAACGGGAAACTTGATACAGCCCCACAGGACCCTCTTCAATGCAGTTGCTGGTTAAATTGTGAAGTGCATCACGCCCTCAACATCAGGGAGTATGTTTGGGCACCTCTTTTATAAACTGTCATTTTAAGCATTCATCAGACAATTTCAAACTAGAAACTAGTATATATGTTTGATTTTGGTGTATTTTTGTATTATTTATAACATACTCACATATATTTCACATAATAGTTAAAACAAGGTACTAAATGAATGACTATTAGTTCTTTCAATGGTTGTATTTATATATCTGTTCCTTGCTTTTTCATATTTTATTTTCTCTTAAGAATGTTAAATTTACTACTAAGTATCCACATGGCATATGAAACAAATTTCTGCACCTTAACTTCCTACATATATATTGAAAGGGGTTGGGTCAGAAATATACCAAAATTGTGTGGTCAAATAAAAATGAGAGCCAAAACATAATCTGAAGCTAGAAGGGG